>NC_089220.1:8684642-8941862 GCF_963924675.1 Phocoena phocoena
TAAACATGCCCCGTGTGCCCTTCCAAATCCTGGCAGACAGCAGCAATGAAAACTTCTCATTGCAGGGGTCACCCTGAAGACAAATGAAAGGAAACTGAATGCACAATGTGGGGAGAGAAGGATTTCTGTGGGGATCTGGGTAACTTCAGGGTTGTTCAGAGAGATGAGCATTTTACAGATGGCTTGCCAACAGTCTTTGGATAGAAACTCTCAAAAACAAGCCCAGAAGACTTCTCTGGTGGCGCCGTGGTTAAGAATCCGCCTGCCAGTGCAGGGGACGTGGGTTCGAGCCCTGGTCTGGGAAGACCCCACATGCCGCGGAGCAACGAACCCCGTGCACCATAATAACTGAGCCTGTGTCTGGAGCCCCTGTGCCACAACCACTGAGCCTTCATGCCACAACTAGTGAAGCTCATGCGCCTAGAGCCTGTGCTCCGCAACAAGAGAAGCCACCACACCGAGGAGCACGCGCACCGCCACGAAGGGTAGCCCCCACTCGCCACAACTAGAGAAATCCCATGCGCAGCAACGAAGACCCAATGCACAGCCAAAAAAATTAATAAAATCAATAAATTTATTAAAAAGAAGCCTAGAAAATGTGTGGTCAGTGAAAAATAGCATTTATCAATATGAATATAAGTTGTGCACACACATTCATTTATAACAATGCTTTCTAACTTAAACAGTAAAAGATGTTCATTAAAGAAAATAATGAAAGTAATAGACGCAGGAAGGGAGGTTCTACTCTTGCTTTGGTTCTACTCTTGCTTCCTTCCCTCGCCCAGTAAACAGGTCCTCTCAGAAATAGAGTCACGGGTAACATCTGATTCACTTCATTCTACTTCTCTTTTCACCTGTTCAAAGCTATGATTTGGAGGGAAGAGGAAGTATTTATTTAACATCTACGATGTGCCAGGCAAGTGCCTACTGCATTGCTCCTGTTGCCTTATTTAATTCTCATAATGATACTGTGAGATCAGTATCATAATCCCTGTTTTAGGGAGGAGGAAACTGAAACTCAGAGAGGCTCAAAAACTTACCCAAGTCATACAGCTTCTAAGTGGTGTAGACAGATTCCCACTGGGCTCCAACAAGACTCCGAAGTCCCTTTTATGCCTGGTACCTTGGAGAGAACACATAGAATAAGATTGAGACTTGGCCCTTATCCTCCAATTGCTCACAGTTGAACAGGGATAGTTAGATACATGTGGGATTTATCTGAAGCCCAGACAAAATGCAAATGGTAAGAAGAGGTTTAATTTAAGTCCTCTGAGAATTCACAGAAGGACCGTGGTACTTTCAGTTGGAGGAAGGCAAAGGGGGATCAGATTAATGGAAGGGGTGACATTTGACCTGATTCTTGAGAACAGGGTGGGATTTTAAAAGCCATACTGGTGTGTGTGGGGGTGGGGAATGAAGGGCATTCTAGGCAGAGGTAACAGCCTGAAGAAAGAAAAGAGGTAGAACACTCAACACCCACGAACAGGGGTTAGATTCATTTGGCTGGAACTTAAGGATGTATGAGTGGAAGACACAGAAAATGAAGCTGGAAATGAGGTTAGAGACAGATATTGAAGGGCCTTGAATGCTTGATTAAGGATCTGAATGTCTTTTATTGAACAGGGGAGTGACGTGCTCTGACAGTTTAAGAAAATCTCTCTAGCAGTAGAGGCTGCAATCATCACAGAGAAAAGGGTGTTGATAACGGTGATGGGGAGGATAACAGCAGGAAAGTACTGGAATATGAGATACGTTAGAGATGAGATTTCTGACCTGAGTTACAGATGGTGGAGCCATCAGTTGGGAGAGGGAACTCGGGGAGAGAAGCCTACTTGGAGGAAAAATACGACATCAACTTTTGTCCAGTTGAGTTTGAGGTGCATTTAAGTGGAATGTCGAGTAGATGGTGGCTGTATGTGTCCAGCAGTAGAGACACTGGTCTAGCCGGTTTTAGCATATCCCATCGTAGACCCAGTGGGGGCTCTGGAGATGATCCATTCCAGTCTCATCATCCCTACAGCAAGCTGCATTGATTAGGTCTGCCAAAAATTCATGGTCTTTCCTAGATCAGGCCACCCATGTCATTGTCAAAACGTTTTACTTGTCCTTTTTCAGCTTCCTTTACCACTTCATTTCCTCTCTCCTTGCTCCATCAATTCTCCCCTCTTTTTTCCTGCTTCTTTAACCTCCTCTTCTCAACTACCTTCATGCTCAGATCTCTTTCACTTCAGCTGTCCTCCAATCTCTCACCTGTTGTTCTCTTCCCAACTTGTCAAGAGTTATCCTTAATGCCATTCACCATCTTCCCTTCACTTCTCAGCCCATTAAAACTGGTTTTTACCTCCACCATCCTCCCGGAACGGCTCTCAGCAAGGTCAACAGTGAGCTTCTGAGAACCAATGGGACGTGTTCCTTCCACGCCTCGTCTCACTATGCTTGTCTCTGAGATTTGACTCTGCTGATCCCTGGATTATTTTGAATCTTCTTATTCCCAGGGCTTCCACAGCATTGCAGCTTCTGGTTTTTCACATCCCACTTTCATTCTTTCCCGGGATTCATCATAGGCTCCTTCTCTTTCCATCCTTTACATGTTATTTCTTAGCATTCTATTCTCAGGCTGTGGCTCTTTTAATTTTATACACACCCTTGTTTAGGGGCTCTTGTTCAGTGCCATTGTTCAAATGACCAACTAAATATTGACAACTCCAAAGATTGTATCATCATGCAAAAATCCTCAACAAAATACTAGCAAACAGAATCCAACAACACATTAGAAGGATCATACACCATGATCAAGTGGGATTTATCCCAGGGATGCAAGGATTCTTCAATATATGCAAATCTATCAATGTGATACACCATATTAACAAACTGAAGAACAACCATATGATCATCTCAATAGATGCAGAACAAGCTTTTGACAAAATTCAACACCCATTTATGATAAAAACTCTCCAGAAAGTGGGCATAGAGGGAACCTACCTCAACATAATAAAGGCCATACATATACAACAAACCCACAGCATACATCATTCTCAATGGTGAAAAACTGAAAGCATTTCCTCTAAGATCAGGAACAAGACAAGGATGTCCACTCTCACTACTCTTATTCAACATAGTTTTGGAAGTCCTAGCAATGGCAATCAGAGAAGAAAAAGAAAGAAAAGGAATACAAATTGGAAAAGAAGAACTAAAACTGTCACTGTTTGCAGATGACATGAAACTATACATAGAGAATCCTATAGATGCCACCAGAAAACTACTAGAGCTAATCAATGAATTTGGTAAAGTTGCAGGATACAAAATTAATGCACAGAAATCTCTTGCATTCCTATACACTAATGATGAAAAATCTGAAAGAGAAATTAAGCAAGCAATCCCATTTACCACTGCAACAAAGAGAATAAAATACCTAGGAATAAACCTACCTAGGGAGACAAAAGACCTGTATGCAGAAAAGTATAAGACACTGATGAAAGAAATTAAAGATACCAAGAGATGGAGAGATATACCATGTGCTTGGATTGGAAGAATCAATATTTTGAAAATGACTATACTACCCAAAGCAATCTACAGATTCAGTGCAATCGCTATCAAATTACCAATGGCATTTTTTACAGAACTAGAACAAAAAAATCTTAAAATTTGTATGGAGACACAAAAGACCCCAAATAGCCAAAGCAGTCTTGAGGGAAAAATATGGAGCTGGAGGAATCAGGCTCCTCAACTTCAGACTATACTACAAAGCTACAGTAATCAAGACAGTATGGTACTGGCACAAAAACAGAAATATAGATCAATGGAACAGGATAGAAAGCCCAGAGATAAACCCACGCACATATGGTCAACTAATCTATGACAAAGGAGGCAAGGATATACAACAGAGAAAAAACAGGCTCTTCAATAAGTGGTGCTGGGAAAACTGGACAGCTACATGTAAAAGGATGAAATTAGAACACTCCCTAACACCATACACAAAAATAAACTCAAAATGGATTAGAGGCCTAAATGTAAGACTGGACACTATAAAGCTCTTAGAGGAAAACATAGGAAGAACACTCTGACATACATTCCAGCAAGATCTTTTTTGATCCACCTCCTAGAGTAATGGAAATAAAAACAAAAATCAAGAAATAGGACCTAATGAAACTTAAAAGCTTTTGCAAAGCAAAGGAAACCATAAACAAGATCAAAAGACAACCCTCAGAATGGGAGAAAATATTTGCAAACGAATCAGTGGACAAAGGATTAATCTCCAAAATATATAGACAGCCCATGCAGCTCAATATTAAAAAAAACAAACAACCCAATCAAAAAATGGGCAGAAGACCTAAATAGAAATTTCTCTAAAGAAGACATACAGATGGCCAAGAAGTACATGAAAAGCTGCTCAACATCACTAATTATTAGAGAAATGCAAATCAAAACTACAATGAGGTATCACCTCACACCAGTTAGAATGGACATCATCAGAACATCTACAAACAACAAATGCTGGAGAGGGTGTGGAGAAAAGGGAACCCTCTGGCACTGCTGGTGGGAATGTAAATTGATAGAGCCACTAACAAAGAACAGTACGGAGGTTCCTTAAGAAACTGAAAATAGAATTACCATATGATCCAGCAATTCCACTACTGGGCATATACCCAGAGAAAACCATAATTCAAAAAGACACATGCACCCCAATGTTCACTGCAGCACTATTTACAATAGCCAGGTCATGGAAGCAACCTAAATGCCCATCGACAGATGAACGGATAAAGAAGATGTGGTACATATATACAATGGAATATTACTCAGCCACAAAAAGGAACGAAATTGGGTCATTTGTAGAGACTTGCATGGATCTAGAGACTGTCATACAGAGTGAAGTAAGTCAGAAAGAGAAAAACAACTCTCGTATATTAACGCATATATGTGGAACCTAGAAAAATGGTACAGATGAACCGGCCTACAGGGCAGAAATAGAGACACAGATGTAGAGAACAAACACATGGACACTAAGGGGGGAAAGCGGCGGGGTGGTGGTGGTGTGATGAATTGGGAGATTGGGATTGACATATATACACTAATATGTATAAATGGATAACTAATAAGAACCTGCTGTATAAAAAAATAAATTTAAAAAAGTCTAAAAAGTGCTTCCCTGGTGGCGCAGTGGTTGGGAGTCTGCCTGCCGATGCAGGGGACACGGGTTCGTGCCCCGGTCCGGGAAGATCCCACATGCCGTGGAGCAGCTGGGCCCGTGAGCCATGGCCACTGAGCCTGCGCGTCCAGAGCCTGTGCTCCGCAACGGGAGAGGCCACAGCAGTGAGAGGCCCGCGTACCACAAAAAAAAAAAAAAAAAAAATCGTAACATAAGCCAGAACTTCTTCCAATGAGCCAGACTCATACATATTTGCATACCAGATCCTTCCACCGACACATCATGGCTCCTCAAACTCAACGTGTCCAAAAGTGCCCTCTCTCTCTCTCTTAGTCAGTGGCATGACTATCTACTTGGTTAAACCTTGAAGTCATCCTTGACTCTTCCTCCCCTTACCCTTCACATCCAATAGATCTCCCAGTTCTGATTATTTTACCTCCCAAACATCTCTGAACCCGTTTCCTTCCTCAATATCTCCCAATGGTTCATATATTCTTAACGTCTCTCCCCGAATTCCTATAGCCCTCTCCTCACTAGTCTCCTCTATACAGCTTTGTTTTCTTCAAAACTAACCTCTATACGGTTAAAGATAAATCATGCAGAATTACTCTCCTTCAGAAAACATTTCCAAGACCCTTGATTACCCATAAACAGTGTTTTCCAAAGAGGTTTTTAAAATATTGGCTTTTCAGAGTGTTACAAATTATTACCAAGTCAATAAATTGAAGAGTTTTCTTCATTGAAGGATTCTCAGTTCCCTAATGTGCTACTGTTTATTAGGAATCTCTAAAGCATTGCCCATGCATACTTGGCCTTGGGACTTTTTCCCAAGGACCATGTCACAGGGCCAATTTTCTAAGAAACATGTTTCAGAACTCAATTAGTCTACACAATAAACAGGGTTCCATACTGTTCTCCGTAAAGAGAAAGACAAATATCATACAATATCACTTATATATGGAATCTAAAAAATATCGTACAAATGAACCTATTTACAAAACAGAAATAGGGTCACAAATGTAGAAAACGGAACTACGGTTACCAGGGGGAAAAGGTGGGGAGGGATAAATTGGGAGATTGGGATTCACAATCCCAGCATTTTGCATTCTGCATTCCTCCCGCCGTGGGCAGTCCAAGGTTTGGGAGACATAGACGAATTAGAGTGATGTCCAGATATCAAATTAAAGGACCTCGGCACTGAAAAGCCCATAAATCCATCAGTTCACTGGAGCCAGGCTGGGGTTTTCAGACCTTCCTGAAGAGTCATTCCTCACCATTAGGTGGTTGTGAGGCTCAGTGACTCTCTCAGTGACTGAGAGATTGGGATAGTAGTATATACACACTACTATATATAAAATAGATAACTAATAAGGACCTACTGTAGAGCACAGGGAACTCTACTCAATACTCTGTAATAACCTATATGGGAAAAGAATCTAAAAAAGAGTGGACAAATGTATATGTATAACAGATTCACTTTGCTGTACAGCAGAAACTAACACAACATTGTTAAACAACTGTGGTCCAATAAAAAATTTTTGAAAAAGAGAGAGTTCCAGAGCTGGACATGGAGGTCCGGTGATATTCCTGTGACTGCTCCAGCCTAACTCCTACCATGCCCTGCCTCACCTCCTATGCTGTGGGAATAGCACACACACGAACCACCCTACCTTTGTCATCCTGTCTCTCACCTCTATGAACTAGGAATGTCGCCTGCCAACAGTGAACAAAGGATGTGCCAGCCATCAAGCCATCACATTACAGCCACCTGGACGGTGAGCCCTGAGGGAACTCAGGATGGAAACAATGCCTATCCTGCAGCCACTCCCTGAGGGTGCACCCTGAGGAAACGGGGTGAGAAAGCAGAGGATACTGGCCCCAGATATCTGAAGTACACATCAGAGGAAGGATTTCGGTGAGCCCAGACTCTTGCATCTTCCCATACATAGGAGAGTGCTAATTTCATTAACTTGAGATATCTGGTTTTCCTTAATTAACAGTAACCTTTTGATGTTCCGACTACCTGGTCTTTTGTTGCAAAACCCCCTATATATCCTGGCTCCCCCCACCCCTTGCCTCTTTGGAGCAGTCCCTCGGAATTATCTGAGATGCTGTTTCCTGGGCTTAAGTCCTCAGATTTGTCCACCAAATAAAACATAACTCTCAACTTTTAGGCTGTGCCTTTTTTTTCAGTTGACACCTCCTTGCTGTGTCCTCTGTTTGGATTGTTCCTCCAATCTATCTTCACATGACTAATTTCTAAGAGTTCTTCACATCTCAGCGTAATTGTCACCTGCTCCGGGAAGCCCAGATCATGGAATTCCACAATGGGGGAGTCAAGTAGCTAGAGGAGAATTGGGGCCAACTCATACCCTGCCAATCACAGAGGGGCCAGGAAAGCGTCTAGTGAGTTACCAGGACTGGCCCGGGCCCCATCCAGGGCTGCTTTCCCCATGGAGGAAAGGAGTGGGAGGGAAGCTCTACCCTCTAGAGTCTGCAGAGGCCAATAGAAAGAGCCCAGAAGGGTCCAAGACACTCACGTACAGTCCTTTTACCCATCCTTCCAGCCAATTAAGTCGTTCTTCCTGCTTCCAGAAGTAGTCAATTGATAGAGTGGACTAAAGGGTAGAAACCACTTTCCAGCATTTCCAAAAGAAAAAAAAGTTTCTATTTTACAGACCAAGGTAGAAAACTTGATTAAGAGAGAAAATAGTTTCTCCTTCACATAAAACATTCTCAATAATAGTCTTAACAATAACGGGGAAATGGGCCATTAAGTGCATCAAAAGAGCCACATAGAAGCCACGGCCTGCTGGCTTAACACAGGTGATGCCTTCTGAAATTCTCCTTGTGGCTCTGAGAAGGGGGACACAACAGAGCCTAGAAACAGAAAGTAAATAGGGATCAAATGGCTCCCTTTCCTGGCTGTTTGGAGAACTGAATGTTAAGTCTTTGATGAGCATTATACCATGGTCTGAGTTACAGAAGTCACTCTCACTCCCCGCTTCTCATTTTCGCTGCAATCCCTCTGGTTATTGTAATTAGGAAGATGCTTGGACTACATATTCAGCTTCTGTTTCTCCTTCTCCAAATGTATTCTGGATGCCCACTGTTTCCCTCAGTTGTCCATGTCCTGAGGATCACTCCTTCCTTCCAAACGTTGGCTTCTTCTCCATTTTGCCTCCACTCAGCCCCTCTGGTTCCCATCACTCTAATTCGTCTATGTCTCCCAAACCTTGGACTGCCCACGGCGAGAGGAATGCAAAATGCTAAGTGCTAAATGCTGTGAAACTGTTTCTCCATTGAATGCATCAGCAACCTCTCTCCCCAGAAAGATGCCATTGTCTTTCCTTTGGTCCAGACCCACCTCGTTTCTGGCTGTCCCACCTTATTCTGATAGAGGTTGAGACACAGCTTGGTGCCGCGTAAGGAGCAGGCCTTGGTGTCCACAAAGCTCTGCTGCTTTAAGCCGTAAACAGCTGCTTCAGTTTAAGACACTTAACTAGTCTGGGCCTCAATTTGCCCATCTGTCAATGGAGATAATAATATAGAAGGCACAAAATTTGGGATATCAAATTAAAGGACCTCGGCACTGAAAAGCCCATAAATCCATCAGTTCACTGGAGCCAGGCTGGGGTTTTCAGACCTTCCTGAAGAGTCATTCCTCACCATTAGGTGGTTGTGAGGCTCAGACGTGAATACAAGTGCGACGCCTGCTGTTCAATTCCAGGCTGACAGGAGCGCCCTTCCAGCCCTCGATCATCCACGTGTCCCAGTGTCCTGTTCCTCCTGAACGCCCCCAAGACCCTCTGAAAGATGCAGTAAACCCCCGGCCTCCCTTTGAGCTGGACTCCCACCCTCCATGCCCTCTACTTACTTTACGTTGCCAGCTTACTGAGCCCTAATCACCTGTTTCATTAAAAATGGCTAAATTGATAAACGCTAATTGCTCAGAGAGAGAGCGAGGAATATTTTAAAGAATGGAGTATGCAGTAGACTCAGGGGACAAGCCACATAAAGAGGGCTTATCTTCTGTCCGGAATCTAGTGAACTCTTTCCAGATTTTAATTACATTTCTCAAAAACGAAAACAATACCCATTCTGCTAGGAGGGGTTCACCCCCGTTTTATGGAGAGCAGAGCCAGCTGTGTTAACTGGCAGAAAAACAGACAAGAGACAATCACAGCTCACGGGGAGTGGGCAGGACAGCTGCCGAGCGCTGTGCTGACGGCTCCGCGTCGCATCTCCACAACAAGCAGGGGAGGTAGTGACTGTTATTATCCTCGTTTTGCAGGTGGGGAAACTGAGGGTCAGGCAAGTTAGGCCATTTGCGCAAGGTGAGAAGGTATGGGCCCGGCGGAGCTAAAACATGAACACGGCTGTCAGATCCCAGAGATCGTGTTCCCACCCCCAGGGCGTCCTACCTAAGGGAGGGAGAGAGACATACACATCCCCCAGAGTTCACCATGGCAGATGACTGCAGGGATTTGAACAGCCCCAAATCCCACCTAACTTTGTAAACAGCAGCTCTGCGAGGGTGGACCTGGACTCAAAGGACCATCATTTGAGATTTGAATGATTTGAGTTCTTGTTGGAAAAGTCACGCAACCTCCCTTCGTCTCAGTCTACTCATCTATAAAATGGAGCTAGTTATCTTCACTCTATGAAATTTCCAAGGTTGTTGAGCTGAAACAAGGAGGACATCAGACATGAAGAGTCATGACCCAGAAACCCCTCGACAAGCTTTGTTATCGAAGGTAGAGGAGTCACACTCAGCAAAGCTCTCTGTTCTCTGAGTTCAGGCAATGGGTGCAGGGAAGAAGGGTGATGCCGCTCTGGTAGCTGCGGTGCTTGAGGAATGTGGTGGCTTTTGTGCCTCCTGGTTCTGGGGGGGTTCTCTCCATGAGCAGCTGGAACTGACCAAGTCCCCTGAACCTGACCGGAGAGATGCCCTTTTAGGTTCCATCAGGATGGACTCTGTGGATGCTGCCTGGTGAAACATGTCAGCATGGAACGATCTTGCTGGAATGGACCCTTCAAGGCAGCCTGGATGGCTCACCCCCATCCCTCCAACCCGACCTTTTGCTCAGAAGGTAGGGGATGCTGACAGCTCAGGTAGCGTTCTCAGCCACATTTTCCTTAAACAGGTACAATGGTGCCTGGGGATTCGTGTGCTGTGCCTTAAAGAGAGCAGGAGCGAGAACTAGGAAATGTGGCCCCACGTCTACACCTCTCATCAGGGATTCCCTACATCAGGGGTTCTCTCCTCCAGTGATTCTGATCCCCAAGGGCATTTGGCCGTGTCTGGAGACATTTTAAGTCATCACAACTCGGATGTGTGTGTGAGGGTGCCACTGGCATCTAGTGGATGGAGGTCAGGGATGCAGCTGAAAACCCTACAGGGCACAGGAAAGACCCCACCACAAACAGTGGTCCAGCCCGGAATGTCAATAGTGCTGGAGTTAAGAAACTTTGGTCTAGATAATATTTCAAGGTCTCCTTAACAGCAGCTGCCGTTACTCCCACTATCCTTTCCTTGTCTTTACTTAATGGCAAATGGCCCTTGGAGGGGGAGGTCCTGACCTACCGTGGTTACCACCGAGAGCCCCCAAATGAGAGTTATTACCAAAGAAAAAGTCATCTTTTTTGCATAGAATGGTGATAATTGCCACCCTATTTTAGATAAGGGTTTTGGACTCATGCTACGATAGCATACAGGCTAGGTTCACTCATACTGCGCACTCCGTCTACCATCTCCCTAGTCTGCCATCCCATGAATGATGGTGTTAAGACTTGATCTCATGGTCGGGACAGGTAGGCTTGCAAGGGATAAAGGTCCTTTACATTCAAAGAATTTTCCTTCGCCAGTTAGAACTCTTCTCGTATACAATGAAGCATCGCCTTTGCAAATCACAGTGTTAGTTCAAAATTATATTAAATTCAAATAAGATCCAACTCAAGCATTCATGCACTCATCAACCTGCCAATAGAAACGTACAGAGCACCTTTTAAGCCCAAAACCTTCTGCTCCAGCCTGGAATTCTAAATGAGAAGCGGCGCTGCAACCCACACGGCCGACCACCCCCACAGAGCGCACACTCAGATGGGAACACATACCTGCAGGGGAACAAGATGGATTTGGCTTGGAGGCTCGTGGTGGAGACTGACAGCTCCAAACCTACTACCTTTCGTCTTGTGCGTGCAGCTAGACGCCATTTCTCATCTTCCCCTGCAGCTGGATGCACCTGGGTCTCTGAGTTCTGGACTGTGAGCTAGAAGTGAGGAGAGTCGCTCACAGCCTAGCCCATGAGAACCTCGGGCTTGGTCTCTCTCCTTTCCCATCTCCAAGCCAGAGACAGAGGATCCAGCAGCAGACTCCAAGACCCCAGGGGATGGCACAGCCATAGTGTGGAAGGGTCCCAGGATGGTGGGGGGAAAGACCACCCCTAAGCAAGAATGCCGACATGGGAGTGAGACGTCAATTTGTATTGCGTTAAGCTATGACATCTGGGGGATGATTTTCACAGCAGCTAGGGTTACTTGTCCTAACTAAACGCAGATGTGTGCCCAACCGTCCACCCAAGAGGAGCTGATTCACAATACCTGGAAGGCCTTGCTGCACTAATTTGTTTATCTCTGTGTCCCTACAGTGGTCGCCACAGACTTTTTTCATGGTAGGGGCTTAGGGGTGGCCATCTTACCACCAGGGGAGATAGGAAACTTGTCTTGAAGTTATAACTGCCTAGAAAATGCACCATTTCACTCTCAATCTAAAAAATAGGAAGATACATTTTGTTGGCATTTTTTTTCAGCAAGGACTCTCCCCTAGATTCACCTAGGATGGCAAAGTCGACATTCTACCAGGGTACTTCTCCATTTTTATTCTCCTCTTAAAAAAAATATAATAGGGCTTCCCTGGTGGTGCAGTGGTTGAGAATCTGCCTGCTAATGCAGGGGACACGGGTTCGAGCCCTGGTCTGGGAGGATCCCACATGCCATGGAGCAACTGGGCCCATGAGCCACAACTACTGAGCCTGCGCATCTGGAGCCTGTGCTCCGCTGCAAGAGAGGCCACGATAGTGAGAGGCCCGCGCACCGCGATGAAGAGTGGCCCCCACTTGCCGCCACTAGAGAAAGCCCTAGCACAGAAACGAAGACCCAACACAGCAAAAATAAATTAATTAATTTAAAAAATATAATAAAAGACTGTAAGGCTATTTTGTTTGGAGCAGTAGAAGGTATCAGCCTACGTCCTCCCTGTAGCAATGCATGTTGCATTGAAGAATCACCCAGCTGTGCTACCTGTTTTTGAAAAGAGACCAGAGACAGCCCTAGGGATCCAGGAGCCATTGGAGGATCTGGGCGGAAGACAACGGTCAGACTCGGGGGCTGTTAAAACCAGGAGAGGGAGGCGGGGCGGAGGCGCCGCGGCCGCTGTTATTGTTCAGCTGGGCTCCGTTGGGCGCCGTCTCCTTTGCCTCCGACGGTGTCGAATTCTCCCGCTTCCTCTCGGCACCTCACTCCCGGCGGCTGACAACGACGGCGGCGGCGGCGGCGGCGGCTGCGGCGGGCGGAGCCTGGCGTTTCGAGGCCGAGCGGCGCCGTGGTGAGGGGCGCGGCGGAACGGGAGCCGCCTGCCCTGGCGCCGGGCGGCCGCGGCCATGGCGTACGCCTGTCTGTTCAAGTACATTATCATCAGCGACACAGGCGTTGGTAAATCATGCTTATTGCTACAGTTTACAGACAAGAGGTTTCAGCCAGTGCATGACCTTACTATTGGTGTAGAGTTCGGTGCTCGAATGAAAACTATTGATGGGAAACAGATAAAACTTCAGATTTGGGATACAGCAGGTCAGGAGTCCTTTCGTTCCATCACAAGGTCGTATTACAGAGGTGCAGCAGGGGCTTTACTAGTGTATGATATTATAAGGAGAGACACACTCAACCACTTGACAACCTGGTTAGAATATGCCCGCCAGCATTCCAATTCCAACATGGTCATTATGCTTACTGGAAATAAAAGTGATTTATGTAAGGCCAACTGGCCCGAGGCAGGGGAATGCAATCAGACTCACAGGTTGAAACTGACCTGGAGACTTTCCGGACCACCCAGTTCCAGGAACTGACCTGGGCACTTTCCACCCGGCCCAGCCTTCCCGCCTTTCGAGGGGCGGGACTAACGGTCCCCCACGATACCCGAAGAGACCACCAAATAAGGAATACCCTGCGCCCTCCCGGATTCACCGCACCCCTTTCCCTTCTTCCCCTATAAATTCTGCCCAAACCTTCACGCGGGCGCGAGTTCTCTGGCCTCTTTCTCAGACCAGTGAACCTCGCCCGGGAGCGTTCCCAAATAAAGCTTGTTTAAGTGCTCCTCCGTTTTTGGTGCCGTTCCTTACAATTTAGAATTTAGAAGAGAAGTCAAAAAAGAAGAAGGTGAAGCTTTTGCACGAGAACATGGACTTATCTTCATGGAAACTTCTGCTAAGACTGCTTCTAATGTAGAAGAGGCATTTATTAATACAGCAAAAGAAATTTATGAAAAAATCCAAGGAGCCTTTGACATTAATAATGAGGCAAATGGCATTAAAATTGGCCCTCAGCGTGCTGCTACTGACGCCACGCACGCAGCACGCAGGCAGTCAGGGAGGACAGCTGGGCGGGGGAGGCTGCTGTTGAATCTGTTTTTACTGTCTCGCTGCCCAGAAGGGGCTACTCACCTATTCTTTCACCCACCTGCTCAGCTGAGACATGAAACTCTTCGAAATGGCTTTATGTCACAGAAGAAGACTTTAATCCTTCAAATTCTTGTGTAACTTTGAATAAGTGGTTAATGTTCACTTAAAAAGACAGATTTTGGAGATTGTATTCAAATCTATTTGCATTTGATTTCTAGGTCAATTGACGTGATTATTTTTGCTCAGTGTTGTCTTGTGCCCTTACCTACGAACTGAATTGTATTGAACACTACAAAGTCATCCTGAGTATTTTAAATCGGTTTGTGTAGTTAGGTTTCCCACATCTGTGGTTACCTAATGTTTAATATTATGGAATTGTCCTCAAAAGTTTGTCAATTTTCAAGGCTATAAGGAAAACAGAAGGACTCTTTTAATTCTGTATTTATCATTTACTTTCTGTATATATAGTTTAATAACCTGCTTGGGTGTAATTTGCCAAGCCTGGATTCTTTAATGCATTTGCATAAATTCTATACTGTTTAGAGCTTAAAGCTACAGAAGCATCGTTAGGAATTGCTTGGACACTGAATTTTAAACTTCTTAACAAGATTTTTTTTTTTTTTTTTTTTTTGCTGTACGCGGGCCTCTCACTGTGTGGCCTCTCCCGTTGCGGAGCACAGGCTCCGGACGCGGAGGCTCAGCGGCCATGGCTCACGGGCCCAGCCGCTCCGCGGCACGTGGGATCTTCCCGGACCGGGGCACGAACCCACGATCCCTGCATCGGCAGGCAGACTCTCAACCACTGCGCCACCAGGGAAGCCCCTGAATTTTAAACTTTTTGACATTGTTAACAAGCATGTTCATCTTTTTCTTGTCACTAGTCCAAGAGAAATATGCTTAATGTACATTCTAAAGGCTATGTATGTGTTAACCTGTTTTAATGCCAAAAGTTTGCTATTTGTCCACAGTTCCTTTAAGACCTCTTCAGAAAAGGATTTATTTGCCTTAATGCATACTGTTGGGTAAAAACACAGTATAATGAGTGAGGTGGGCGGAAGAAAGGACTCCCCCTCCCCTGAGAGACTCGGAGGAGTGAGTGTCCACATTTAGATGGCACATTAGGAGGACTTTAATCTTTCCTTGAACACAATCACGTTTTCTTTTTATTTTATTCACATGATTTCTAAGTATATTTTTCTCGCAGGACAGTTTTTCAACCTTGATGTACAGTGACTGTGTAAAATTTTTCTTTCCGTGGCAACCTATAATCTTTAAAATATGGTGAGCGTCTTGTCGGTTTTGAAGGGGATATGACAATAAACCTACCAGATGGAAAATCCTGTCAAAAGGAGAAAAGCTTTAGTAATTTGCTCAATGTGGTGGTTTTATCCTTCTTTTTCTTTTTCTCCCTTGGACTATAATGAAGTTGTTATAGCAGTGCAAAATAAAATCCTATGTATAAAAAAAATTAAAAAATAAAACAAGAAGAACCTTAGGAATCATCTCAGGTTGTAGATGGGAAAGCTGAGGCCCCACAAGGGGTCAGATCACCCAAGGTCATCAGCTGGGAAGCAACTGGTGTCCCAAAGTCTTCACTCTTAAGCATCTCCCACCAAGGTCCAGGTGAAAGCACCTAGGTTCTTTCTAAGGCATCCTTCCACCCTCTGTCCCCAGGATCTAGTGCAAGCAGAGTCATTCATGCTTGCTCCTCCAGAGGCCGGTGTGGGTGTCTGGGGACCTTGGCCCCAGCCTGAAGCCCTGATGTCACACTAGAAGACGACTGGGCCAAGGAGCTGAGTAAGGCTCATAGCAAACATTTTCAGGGAAAATAACCTCTGAGTCACAAGAAGGATAGCCAGATGGGTCATCTCCAGCAGCAAAGAGAGGGTCAAAGCAATGGGTCCCAGTACCCCTTGGGGTCATATTACCTTCAGAATAACTTAGGGGATGGGGTAGATGGGGAGGAGGGGTGAGCACAACAGAAATCTTACTCAATGAGCTGCATCTGGGCAACCTGTCCAATTCAGTCCATCTCCAATCCAATGTCCAGTCCGATGTTCATTTGTCTAGACAGGTCACACTTGCTAGAGGTTAAAAGTACAACTCTGGGGCCAGACTGCCTGGGCTTGAATCCCTGTTCTCCTGCTTACCTGTGAGACTTTGGATAATCACTTACCTCTGCTTGACTCAATTTTCTCCTCTGTAAAATGGGGACATTAATTGTACCTGCTTCATAGGGCTGCTGAGAGGATTACAGGGAGGCTGGCACCTTATGAGCACTATATAGATACTATATATATACTATACATACATATATATGAGTATAAATATATAAAAATGTATATATACGAGATTACTTTATAAAATACCTTGTGATTGTCCATTTCATGGTTTCACCCCAGGACTAACCCACCTACCCTGGGGACGATGACCATCCAGGTGGCTCTGTGCATCACGAACACTCTCTTTTTTGACTTAAACCAAAGGGAACACAAATGTCTTCTGCTATCTGGAGTGTGACTGCTGCCGTAAGCTTGGTGGCCCACTGCCCCAAGACTGGCTTTCGGGGAAAAAGACCCAGGAGATGTGATCTAAAGGAGGATAAATATTTCCCCCTGTGTCTGGAATCAAGGGGCATTCGCTTTCAGCGTTGAGGAATCCATTCTTTTCTGTAGCCCCAAATCTTTATGGAGGGAGGAAATTACCAGAGGTAAAACTGAGTCTGTTTAGTGGTGCCGGACTCACTTGGGGACAGCACTGGAATGCCAGTGGGCCCAGGCCCCGCTGGTCACCCCTCTCCCAGAGCAGGCTGCCCACTTATAGGGCGGAAGTGGGGAAGGGGGCTACACTTCTGTCATCTGGCCGACATCCTGCAGTGACCTCACCGCTGATGCTCTGGGTGGCCAGGAGCAAGATGCTTCACCTCTTTCCGGGTTTCTCTTTCCTCTTCAGTAAATGTAAGATAATAATGATGAGTCCTGCCTTGTATTATTAGCGTTGATTAAATCACAGATGCAAACACCTCTGCTCAAACACCTCTGCACAAACACCAAGAGGTATTATTCCAATCAACTCGTGGCTGATCTGCCCCCTCCCACCCACCAAACTCAGCCTCTCCTTCCTCTGATAACTCCAAAGGGGTTAAAAGATTTGCATCCTGGCTCCGCCATTTACTAGATTATGCCTTCAGACAATGCATCACTTCTCTGTGAAATGGGGCTAATAATAGCACCTCCCTGCAGAATTGCTGGTGAGAATTAAATGAACAAATCCATGGTAAAGCACTTAACTCACATCAGTACCTGCCACAAAGCAAATAGACATTGACAGAGATTAGCAGTGAGGGCACACTTAACGCCTCGTGTGTAATTTGTCCCCCTTTGTGCATTCCTATGCGATTGTGGGCTCCTCAGGCACAGGGGTATGACCTTTCTATTTTAATCTATTCTCCTTTGCAGTGCGTATGGGATGCCTCCCGCATACCTCTCTCTCTAACGGAGTACAAGGCTCTCACACCCCCCGCCCCCACCTCACCTCTTTTCCAGCTACTGCTGCCATGGCCATTTCTGCTGAGCTTTGATCAGCTTTGTACAGGGGTCGCTTGGTCTCAGCTTTTGGCCATGTGTATCTTATGCCCTGTCCCAGGGCTTCTCTCATGGGTGTCACACTCCTGGGCACTCATCCTTGCCCAACCGGAAGTGTGGGAAGTTAACACCGACGGGCAGGTCTTGACCAAAGGGATAGGAGCCGATGCCTCCCACTGCCTTCCCCCAGGAGCACAGTCCTGAGAAGCATTTCATAAAGTGACTCAGAGTGTCCATGGGACAGAGCAGTCTCTCAGAGTGGTGGCCAGTTTAATAAGGCCTCCTTGCATTGGGTTCTCCCTTCCTGTTTCACTTCCCCAGGCCCTCCCTCCTTCTCTCTGGTACTATGTTCTCCAATAAACAGCCCCACTACAAGCCTTTCTCTGGGGTTCTGTCTGCAGGGGGCCCAGGCTAAGACATCCTCTTGCTGTGTTTCCCATCACAGGGAATGGCAACCCCATCCACACTGGTTCCAGGAAAGAATCTGGGGAGAGATTCCCTACTCTTCCTCTCCCTTCTTTACTCCTCCCCCGCCAAAAAAAAAAACAAAAAACAAAAAAAACAAAAAAAACCCATCCAAATGATTTCCTTTCTGTTGATTCTATTTTATTTTCTGTTGGTTTGATTTGACTTCCTGTTGATTTTATCCTCCTAATTATTGATTTTACTTTATTTCCTGCTGCTTCTTTTTTATTTCCGGTTGATTCTACTTCCTGTGAGCTTTTTCCACAGCTAGTTTCTCAGCATCTCAGCTGCCTCTGCCTTTGTATGGGCCACCACCATCCCTCCCCAGCACACAGCAGCAATCTCAACGGTCTCCCTGCTTCCAGCACTCAACAAGGCCAGAGCTCAAAGACTCTTGTGTAGTTTGCTCTGTAGTTTGAACTTTACCCTTACTCTGGTGGGAGAGGTATGGTGGGAGTGGAGGGTGGTGATAAGGAGAGTCTAGAGGCAGGGAGGTAATTTAAGAGGTTCTCACAAGAACCCCAGGCAAGAGGTGGTAAAATCCCAAGAAGTGGGAGATTTGGCAATAGATGTGATTTTGGGGGGTGGTTTTTTTGTGTGTGTGCGGTACACGGGCCTCTCACTGTTGTGGCCTCTCCCATTGTGGAGCACAGGCTCCAGACGCGCAGGCTCAGCGGCCATGGCTCACGGGTCCAGCCGCTCCGCGGCATGTAGGATCTTCCCGGACCGGGGCACGAACCGTGTCCCCTGCATCGGCAGGCGGACTCTCAACCACCGCGCCACCAGGGAAGCCCTGCAATAGATGTTTTGAGTTCGCCCTCCACTTCTTGTTTCCTGGGAGTCCTGCGACTCATAACATTCACCTCCCAGCTTTCAGTGGCAGGGAGCAGTCTCAGAATGTGAAGAATCATGCACATTTGGCATCAGGGGACTCAAGAACCCACGAGCAGGCTTCTTGTCCTCAAAAGTGCTGCTTCATCTCCAGGCAGGGAATGGAGCAAAGGGAATTCAATTAATAAACTGCGTAAGGAGCCTAGACCCACTCCAGCCCCCTGTCAATCACCCCAGCACCAATGCCCTCAGCCTCTGCGCTGACCAACAGCAGCTCCAGTCTGGGGGGCCGGGAGTCTGAAGTCTGCTATTTATATGTCTATCATTGTTACCCACAGGTGCTTGGTGGGGAGGAGGTCCAGAAAAAGCTTTATGCTTAAACTGAAACTATAATACACAGTTTATCTAGGGACCAAGGAAGGCCATCTAGGGCCCATCTTTTATTTTCTTTTAACTAACATTTTTATGTCAACCATCATATGTAACTCCCCTAATCTTCTGAAGGGACACTTTTTCCCTTCATTTTACAGATGAAGAAACTGAGTCTCAGAGAAGCAAGGTAACTTGACTAAGATCCTGCAGGTATGTCTCCATCTCCACTATATGCTGAAAGTCCCTTTTCATCTTTCCCTTTAAAGGGCTGGTCAGAAAGACTTCTCTGGGTGGAAAGTATAAGGCCAAATGGCCCGAGGCGGGGGAACGCAATCAGACTCACAGGTTGCATCAGACCGACACTTTCCGGACCACCCAGTTCCGGAAACTGACCTGGAGACTTTCCACCCGGCCCAGCCTTCCCGCCTTTCGAGGGGCGGGACTAACGGTCCCAAGACTGATGCCACCGGCACCAGATATTGCCACGATACCCGAAGAGACCACCAAATAAGGAATACCCTGCGCCCTCCCGGATTCACCACACCCCTTTCCCTTCTTCCCCTATAAATTCTGCCCAAACCCTCGCCGGGGCGCGACTTCTCTGGCCCCTTTCTCTCTGGCCAGTGAACCTCACCCAGGAGCGCTCCCAAATAAAGCTTGTTTAAGCTCTCCTCCGTTTCTTGGTGCCATTCCTTACAGAAAGAATAGGCTATAATCATTGGCCCACTTTTCAAAGGTTATTTTTTATCTGGAGCCGAAGGACCTATTCCCTTTCATCCAGAGGCTGTCTTTTGAGGCCATTCCAGTACCCCTCCCCCACAAAGACCACTGGCAGCGCTCCAGGCCACGCCAGCCACTCTTACCTCCAAGTTCCAATAGCACTTAAGCCTGTGCTGATCCTTTGGCTTTTAATTATCAGAATTCCATATAACTTCTCTTTATTATTTAACACTTGATGGTCATTTCATTTTAACAATAGAAACCTTCTAACTGAATATAGTATATCTCCAGCAAATTGTAAATATGGTGAGTGTATAGCATGTTAAATGATCCCAGACTGAATCCAGCTGTGCCACAGGACCCAGCCCATAAAGAAGAACATGGCCAGACCCCTAGGAGCTTCCCTGTATCCCCTTCCAGCCACTATCTCCCCAACCGAGAATAACCACTCTCTCGACTTATGACGCTACAGATTAGCTTTGCTTCTCTTGGTGCTTTCCGTGAATGCAAATGTAAATGTCATGCAGTACATACCCGTTTGCGCCTGGCTTCTTTTGCCCACACAATGTCTGCGAGTTCACCCATGGCTGTAACTCTCCTCACCCTTCTGTTTGGGGGATTCATCCATTTTGTTGTGCATAGCTGTAATTTGCTCCTTCTGGTTGCCAAGTTGTATTCCATTGTATGGAAATACCATGATGGAGTGAATACCATTTGACCATTGATGGGCTTTTGAGTGGTTTCCAGTCTGAACAGTTTTGCAATGAACATTCTAGTCCATGACTTCTGGTGGACATAGGTTCACATTTCTGTGCGGTGTGTACCTGGGAATGGAATTGTTGGGTCATCAGGTACCTGTGTTTTCAGCACTAGTAGAAATTGTCAGATGATTTTCCAAATTGCATGCATTTACACTTCTACCAACAGGGCATAAAGATCCAGATTGATATTTTCTTTTTCCTTTTATCAATTCTGGTTAGTACACAATGGTCTCTAATACTGGGTTTAACTTGAACATTAAACCTGTTGCCTAATGAACTTATTGGCCATTCGGATAACCTCTTTAGTGAAGTCCCTGTTCAAGTATTTTGCCAGTTTATCTACTGGATTGCCTTTTTTTATATTGATTTGTAGAAGTTCTTTACATATGTTATATGAGTCCTTTGTCAGATACATGTACTGAAAATATCTTCTCCCACTTGGTGAGTTGACTTTTTATTCTTTTATAGTGTACTATGTGAGTAGGCTTCCTCAATTTTAATATAGTCCAACTTTATTTATTTTTTCTTTATGATTAGTGATTTTACGTTCTACTTAAGAAGGCTGTCTACTTCAGGGTCACAAAGATATTCTGTTATGTTTTCCTTTTAAAGTTTTATTATTCAACCTATCTCATTTAAATCTGCAATCCATCTGGAAATATTTTTTGCACATTGTATAAGATAAGGATTCATTTTGGTTCATGTATATATCCACTTCCCCCCATACCACTGGTTGAGAAGACCATCCTTTCCCCACTGCTTGTCAATTAAAAAAAAGACTTCTAGGATTTGGATTGGGCCTGCATTGAATCAACAGATCAGTTTAGGGGGAATTACCATCTTAGCAATAGTGAATCTCCCAACCCATAAATAATTCTATTTCTCTCCATTTATTGAGGCCTTCTTTCATTTCTCTCAGCCATGCTTTGTAGTAGCCAGTGTACAGCTCTTGTACATCTTTTGCCAGATTTCTCCCTAAGCATCTCATTTTGTATGCTACTCTAAATGATGTTTTTAAAATTTCTGATTGTTTGTTGGTAATATTGAGAAATACAATTGATTTTTATATACTGATCTTCTAAAATTATTACTTCTAGTAGCTTTTTTAAAAATAGATTTCATCAGATTTCCTACGTAGGCAATCATGTCAACTGTGAATAAAGACAGTTTTCCTTCTCCCTTTCCAATCTGATGTCTTTTATACCAGGGGTGCCCAACCCCCGGTTAGGAACTGGGCCGCACAGCAGGAGGTGAGGGTGGGCGAGCAGGCGAAGCTGCATCTGCCGCCCCGATCATTGGCATTATCCCCTGAACCGTCCCCATTCCCCTCCCCACCCCACCCTGGTCCGTGGAAAAATTGCCTTCCACGAAACCGGTCTCTGGTGCCAAAAAGGTTGCGGACTGCTGTTTTATGTATTTTTCTTAATTTATTGCCCTGACTAGAAACTTCACAATTTTGAATAGAATTTGTGGGAAGAGACATTCTTGCCTTGTTCCTAAACTTAGAAAGCATTAACTATTTTACCATTAAGTATGTTAGCTATAGATTTTCATAGATTACCCTTTATCAGATGGGGCAAATTCCCTTTTATTCCTAGTTTCCAGAGACTTTTTATCAGGGATGGATGATAGATTTTGTCAAATGCTTTCTCTGCATTTACTGAGATGATCATTTTTTTTTTTTTTTAGTCTGTGAATATGGTAAGTTACATTAATTCATTTTTGAGTGTTAAACTAACGGGGCATTCCTGGGATTTGGTGGGGTATTTTTGTTTGTTTAGTTTATTATGCTTTCTTTTAGTTACTCTTGACTTATGAAATCTTTTATCTTTGCTTAATTTTCCCTAATCTCTGCTAAAGATGATTAATACCTATGTCTTCTCTCCACCACTTCCTTTCAGCCAAGATAAGAACTTCAGCATTGACGCACTTACAGGGTTCCTAACCTCCTGCCCAAAATTATGTTGTTATGTTATGTTTAATACTGGATTTTGAGGAGCATGTTTCTTTAAAAATCATTCCTTATTCATAGAACTATAAGCCTTACATATTCAGTGCCCTTTCCTTACTTCCCATTCCATGTCTTTGCCTGCATGATACATTTTGACCACTTAAGTAGATATTGCTATGGTTGGAACAAAGAGCATAGGGTGTGGGGTAGGGGAGGAGAGGGTAGTGGAGGTTAAAGGCCAGATTATGATGGGCCTTGGCTGCTAAAGAATTTTTTTTCCAGAAGGCAATAGGAAGGTATAAATCAGGTATGAAGGAAAGGTAATTTTGATATCAAAAGTTATCATAAATGTAAAGTAAGTGAAAGTATGATATTGATGCAGTAATAGATAAATAGGAAAATGGAACATGATAGCTCAGATATATGTCCACACCTATGATCCTATGATAACTTGGCATGTGGAAGAAGTATATCATAGGGCACTAAGTAACAAATGCACTATTTGCTTAATGGAATTAGGAAATTTTGTGTGGAAAAAATTGAACTTTGACTTTACGTAACCCCCAAAATGGCTTCCAGGCATACTGAAACCTAAATGTTAAAGAAATAAACAAACTTTAATATTTCTGAATCAAATATGACTATATATGTTTATGACATCAGGGTAGTGAAGAAACTACCCTGGAGGATTGGGATGTATCTTCCATTTTGGCCATTGTGGTGGGTAGGATTTCTCTGTGGTCTAATTGACATTCCCTGATGAGTAAGGAGGTTCAGCACCTTTCTGTATGTTTATTGGTCATTTGGATATCCTCTTCTGTGAAGTGTCTGTTCAAGTCTTTTGTCCATGCTTCTATTAATTTGTTAGAATTCTTCATGTATTCTGGATGCGAGCAGTTTGTCAGTTCTAGACCTTGCAAATATAACACTCTGGGTTTTTATTCTCTCTCTTTTTTTTTTTTTTTTTTTTTTTTTTTTTTTTGCGGTACGCGGGCCTCTCACTGCTGTGGCCTCTCCCGTTGCGGAGCACAGGCTCCGGACACGCAGGCTCAGCGGCCAGGGCTCACGGGCCTAGCCTCTCCGCGGCATGTGGGATCGTCCCAGACTGGGGCACGAACCCGTGTCCCCTGCATCGGCAGGCGGACTCTCAACCACTGCGCCACCAGGGAAGCCCTATGATGAAGAGAAATTCTTAATTTCATGAAATCCCATTTACCAATGTTATTAAAGGTGAATTTAGGGTTGAGTTTGGTGACTCCCTGTGTTGCTCCACTCCCCACTCTGGGTGACCCAACAGTTGATGGGAGAATGTGCTTCTGCCACTTCCCAATGTAAGACTTTCCTGGACAGTTTTCTCATTCCAGTATTTCTTAAATGTCTTCTGTGTGTCAGGTTCTCATAGGTGCTCAGGATACAAGGAAACAAGACCAAGTCTCTGCCCTTATGGAGCTTACATTCCCGTGAGGAATTAGAAAAAGAGTAACTTGGAAATCTTCACTATGAGTAAGATAATGAATCAGCAAGACTGCTGAGTGGGCTGCGTGGGATCAGACATGATGAATGTATCAAATCAGAAAAAAGCTATGACCTTCTCCAGCAGTCCTCAGAAACCTGGGACGAGATCAAACCAACAGCAGAGCGTTGTAAATTAGAATGAGGGAAAAAAACGGCAACTGTTCCAGAAATATATTCCAGTCTCCCAAGGTTACTGCCACAACTGGTTTGTTTAGTTTTAACAAAATGTAGCAATGCCCAGATGAATCCAGTGGTCAGATTTCTGGCACAAATACAAACCAGGAAATGAACAAGATCATAGTGAGGACACAAAGCTTTAAGAAAAATGGCCCTTATGCAGCCTCTGCCATCCTTAGCCCCTCATCCAGATAATGTCATGTAAATTTAGACAGCAGATTAGAAGAAGCAATATACACAGGTCCTCATTAAGGAGTGAACAGGAAGAGGAGAGAAAGTAACTAAATGCCTTCGGAAGTAAATAGAACTAAAAAGGCACAGGGGGCGTACAAGCTATTAGGGAGAAGGTCGGCCTGGGTATTAAAACTTCTTATGAATGTTTCCAAAGCATAACATGGTTAATCACTTTACCTAAGAAGTCAATAAGAGAAAGCTTATTTATACTTAGTCTACTGTCTTTATGAACTCAAGGACAGATGTCATATTCTGGAGGAGACATATTTTTCCCTAAAAATGACTTAAGTTGTCCTAAAGGAGAGGGGAAACTTCAGTTATCAAGAATCACAAATCACATGATGGATAATTCTTAATTTTTAGAGTCTTGGACCCTCTTCCTAGAAAAAGGTCGTATGTTTCCATACAAATAAAATTGTACATACAATTCCAGGATCCTGGTGCCTAGCTTTGAATTTCAGATTGCAATCTCTGACTCATTTCCCAGCAATGTGAATAAACAGTGTTACTATTTTTGTTCCACTTTGCCAACGTTAATGAACCTTCCAGGAAGCCCTCTCTGCAGTTTTACTCTTTAATAATAATGTGCTTAAAATCCATGTTTAAAAGTATAGTGTAATCTTAGCTAATCTTCCCCAGCTCTATTTCATTACTGAGTAATTTACATAGGACTAGAATTTATTCACTGATTCATTGCACCACCAGATGCCCCACCCACTGGAGACATCTGGCCTCATCTCCGCTTCCTTCCATCCTTGCAGGTCTGTTTCCAGATCCCAGCATGCCTCCTGCCCAGGTGTACCTGAGTGTTGAAGCCCTGTATCCCGCCTCCACCCTCCAATATTGCCTCTGTATTGTCAGGGTTCTCCAAAGAAATAGAACCAATAAGAGCTATCTATCTATCTATCTACCTATTTACTGATTGATCAATCCTTTTTGCTTGTTGACAAGGATTTTTAAAAAATGTATCCTTGATAATTGTTTTACAATGTATTTAGATATCTTTTCCCTTATTTATTCTATTCTGATGATATCAATTGTCTTTAGTTCTGGAAATTTCTCAATTATTTATCAAATATTGCCTCCCTTTTATTCTCTTTTCTCTGCTTCCGGAATTCTTATTAAATAGATATTGGAATTTGTGCATTTATCCTCCAGGTCTCTTAATTTCACACTTTCCAACTTTCAGTCTGTGATGCATTCAGGGAGGCAACCTTCCAGGCTTCGATCTTATCTATTCTGCTATTCAACGTACCTAGTGAGTCTTTAATTTCAACAACAGCATATTTTGTTTCCAAGATAATAAGAACAAATATTAATTGAGTACTTACTATATGTTAGGAGCTACTCTAAACACTTTACAAATATTAACTATTTAATCTTCATAAAAACCCCATGAAGTAGATGTAATTTTATTATTCCCATCTTCCAAACAACAAACTCAAAGCACAGAGAAGGTAAGGGACTTGCCCAAGGTTACAGACCCAGTAAGCGACTGATGGAATGTAGATCCAGGCAACCGATTCCAGAGCCTGTGCTTGTACCCCTACAGTACTGCATCTCCAGAATATGATTTAAAAAAAAAAATAACCACTTATACTTGTGTCATTGCCATAAAACACAACCTAACTTTCTGTGGGCATATCAGTTAGGCTTGTTTTAAATACTGCTTCTCGCTGTTTGGACTGCTCTCTTCCCTTAGGTGTAAGTTCTTCTGTTTTTTGCCTCTTTTGCGTGGCATGTGTGTTCTTGCACCCTCCTGTGATTCCTTTCTGTGAGCTCATCTCAGAAGTTGTGCTCCCCTATAAGAGTTTCAGCTGTCCTGGCTTTGGAAATCTATCTGGGGGATGGGCAGAACTTCTATGGGGCTTGTTTCTCTTCTTATCCAGGGCTAAGGAGTTTGCCTGGGTCTCTAGTGGGCGGGGGTGGGGGTCGTCTGCTTATTTATGGACTTCCTGCCCCCCTCCAGAGCACTGCCCCAACTCCCATCCGAGTACCATTCCTCCAGAGAACAGATGTAGTTTTTCCCTTAACCAGGGCGGTGGGGTGTGGAGGTGGCAGTGAGATCTTCACAACAGCTGGACCAAACGCCCTGCTGTAAAATTCTAGTTAATCCTTTTGTTGCCACTTCCATTCCCTCCTCCCACTACGTGTGACCATTTCTGTGCATGGAGCTCCCGTCTTGTGACTCACGCCTCATTTGGATGTACTTCCTTGTAAGCAGGCTTGCACTGCTTTCTCCTTTGATTGAATTTTCTTTTTTCCCCCCCACCATTACTCTTCATAAACCCTGAGTCAGTTTTAAAGTATCTTTGTCAAGTATCTGGAGTTTGAGGAGAGAGACTAAGAGACAGGGAGAGGTGAAGAAAGGGAGTGTGTTGCTTATATTTTAAACCACCGTTTGTGTTTGCTAAACAATTTTTTCAATTTATCATTCTTTTCCATTTTTGTTTGCAGGTCTTGTTTTTTTTTTTTTTTTTTTTTTTGCTGCTCCGGACGCGCAGGCTCAGCGTCCATGGCTCACGGGCCCAGCCGCTCCGCGGCATGTGGGATCCTCCCGGACCGGGGCACGAACCCGTGTCCCCTGCATCGGCAGGCGGACTCTCAACCACTGCGCCACCAGGGAAGCCCTGCAGGTCTTGTTTCTTCGTGAAAAAAAAAATACATTTCTTCCCAAGGTCATAGAAGCAGTCTTATGTTTTTCTTGCAATCGTTTTTAAGTTGTATTCTTCACTTGCCTATCCCCCACCAAAAAAAAAAAAAAAGAAAAATTGTGGAAACAAAAATAAAACTCCTGAAATGAAAAACTCAGTAGACAGGCTAAACTGCATAATGGATACCAGTAAAGAGTAAATTACTGAACTGAAAAATCAGTCTTAGGAAGTCTCCTGGGATGTATTAGCTAAAAGAGAAGGAAAGAATAAAAATGAGCTAAGACATGGAGGATGAATGCAGAAATATAAACACCTATTTAATAATGCTTCCAAAAGAAGAAAATAAAAAGAATGTGAGACAAACCATAATTGAAGAAGTAATAGCTGAGAAATTTCTAGATCTAAATAAAAAACAGCTTAGGCCTCATGGGCCAGAGCTAAGGCATGTGGTCGCCCCAAACCAAGAACTAGCTTAGAGAAATCAGGATTTACCGATGAACTGGGTCATCATTACTCCCAGTTACCTGAAGAACTTAGAGGTAGAGACCCCCCCAAAATGAGGGTTCTGCAGCATGAAGAAGAAGAGAAACGCGGGCTGGGTGGCTCACCTACGGCATTACAGTAACCGCTTCCCCACAAATGTAGATCATTTCAATAGATGCAAAATAGGCATCCAATAAAATTCAACATATATGTTGAAAAAAAAGCTGAAGAACTAGGAATGGTAGGCCATTCTTTAACTGATAAAGCATATGTATCAAAACTTTCAGCTAAGATCACACTTACTGGTTAAACTTTAGAATTCTTATTAAAGACAGGAACACCTACCATCAACCACTCCTGTTACTTAACATATTTTAACAAACACCAAAAGTCAACGAGACAGAGAGACCTAGAGAGAGAGAGAGAGAAAGAGAGAGAGAAAGGGACAGAGGGAGAGGGACAGGGAAACAGATAGACAGACATTAGGAAGTATAAGGATTGGAAAGGAAGAGGGAAAAATAAACTATTATTTGCAGATAAACGAACCATCAAAACTAATACAAGAGCTTAGCAAGGATGCTGGGTGCAAAGTCAACACCAAAATTTTACACCAGAAAGGAGCATAAAAAATACCATTCAACAAGAATTTACTATATAGCACAGGTAGCTATATTCAATATCTTGTAACAGAATTTTTAAAAAAGAATATATATATTTGGTGTGTGTATATATATTAACCAAATCACTTTGCTGTACACCTGAAACTAACACAATAAACTAACTATAAATCAACTATACTTTAATTTTTAAAAAAGCTTAAAATCTCTAAAAAAATACCATTCATGCATTCCCTCATGCAATTTTCTGTATGTACGTTATAGGTCAATAAAGAAAGAATTTAAGTGTATCCTTTCCAACTTTTAAGGCATCGTTACCTTCTCACTGATACAAACACAGAGAAAATATATGTTTTCATTGGCACGCAGTGACAGAGATGGACGCAACAATTCTAAATAAAATGATGGCAAATTTAAAAAATATATACCATTTAGAAAAGCAACAAAACTACAAAATATCTAGAAGTAAGCAAAACAAAATATGTAACACTTTCAAAGGAGATACTACAAAATGTTTTCAAAGAATATGAGGTTTTCCTTAACTGTATAAATTCAATGAGCTGCCAGTAAAGATCCCAAAAGTATTAAGAAAAAATACAGACAGGGAGATCAGCTCCGTGCTTTGTGACCACTTAGAGGGGTGGTATAGGGAGGGTGGGAGGGAGATGCAAGAGGAAGGAGATATGGGGATATAAGTATATGTATAGCTGATTCCCTTTGTTATAAAGCAGAAACTAACACACCATTATAAAGCAATTATACTGCAATAAAGATGTTAAAAAGAAAAGAAAAAATACAGAGATGCAAAAGTACAATTTTGAAAAAAGAACAGAGAGAAGACCTATCCCATCAAGTATTTCAAATTCAAATTTGTAATAATTATTATTTTTTTTTTTTTGGTACGCGGGCCTGTCACCGCTGTGGCCTCTCCCGTTGCGGAGCACAGGCTCCGGACGCGCAGGCTCAGCGGCCATGGCTCACGGGCCCAGCCGCGCCGCGGCATGTGGAATCTTCCCGGACCGGGGCACGAACCCGTGTCCCCTGCATCGGCAGGCGGACTCTCAACCACTGCGCCACCAGGGAAGCCCTGTAAAAAATTTTAAGTGTGGTTTTACCATAGTAACAGTCAAATGCGACAGAACAGAGCCCAGAAACAGATTCATTTGTACATGGGAACTTCATATTTAATAGGGGCACTATCAGGGACTTCCCTGGAAGTCCAGTGGTTAGGACTCTGTGCTTCCAATGGAGGGGGCATAGGTTCGCTACCTGGTCGGGGAACTAAGATCCCACATGCTGCGTGGTGTGGCCAAAACAATAAAATAATTTTATTTTAAAATTTCTGCTGTCAGAAATCTTGTGTGGAAGGATAAATTATTCAGCAGTCTTTGGGAGATTGACTAAAAATTTGGAAAAATTAAGATATAACTAGATTCTGACCTAGCACATAAAACATACATATTAGTATATACATACTATATTTATATACCTCATGTAAAAATAAGTCCCCCATGCTGTTAATTGATGAGAATTCCATTTAAAATATCCTAAAATTGAAAAGCTAGTTCAAGAGATATTGTGTAAATGGGACAGAGGACATTTTCAGTATGAAAACTAAAAGCGCTATACAGTTAATATATTTATCTCAGTTTATATACGTTAGAAGCATGAAGATGAAGAGCCACTTTTCTAGGAGGAATAAAGAGAAATGCAAAATATTTTTCTGAGGTCAAATTAATGCAATCAAACTAAATTAAAGAAGAATTAAGGGTGCAGCAAGAAGAACCATGCTGGGGCTTCCCTGGTGGCGCAGTGGTTGAGAGTCCGCCTGCCGGTGCAGGGGACGCGGGTTCGTGCCCCGGTCCGGGAGGATCCCACATGCCGCGGAGCGGCTGGGCCCGTGAGCCATGGCCGCTGAGCCTGCGTGTCCGGAGCCTGTGAAAAAGAAAAAGAAAAAAAAAGAACCAGGCTGATGGGCAGCCGCAGCGATAGGGTGGGTATAATACCCAACATGTGGAGTAATCCCATGCTTGAAAAGGGCTTTGGATACAAATTTAGGTAAGTTTTAACCTGTCTCCGGGCAAATGGGAGCCTCATTTCTAGCTCAAAGTGTCCGTTACAATTCTACTGATCCTACATGCTGCTCACTGCACCAGTTTGTCAGCGTCAACCATTTTGTGTGTTTTGAGACGGGGTTATGGGTGTTTGCTTTTGCAGTTGTGTTGTGTGTGTATTGAGTTAGCATAGGACCTTGCTACTTGGGGGTGGTTCATAGACTATGGGCGTCAGCCCCACCTTGGAGCTTGTTAGAAATTCAGGATCTTAACCCAACTCTATCCAGTTAGCATCTTCATTTTACCAAGGTCGCCATATACACCTTAGAGTTTGAGAAGTGCCTAAAACTGAAAGAAAACTCTGTTTAGAGAGAGACAGTAGCCATGCAAGAATTAAAGCTATGATCAGTCCCTGAGTTTTACTTAGTATATCCTTGTCTCAGATTCTCCATTAACCTAGAGACAAAATTTCATCCCTATGGGTTAAAGTTACAACATCCCTTTTACCCTGAGCTCACTTAGTCATCAGCCTTAATTATCTAAAATATGGCCCAGGTGTAGGAATTAACAAGAACAACACTCCAGGCAATTAGCATGGATGCAGCTTCTATATTTCTGGCATTGGCGAGATCTCAGACCCTCACAATCCTAATAATCTTGGTGTTATGGTTCCCTGTACACAAAAGATTGGAAGCAGCAAATGAAAAGTAGAGCCTAGGAAAGGAAGAGCAGGCTTGGGTGAGGTTCAGAATGAGAATTGACGGTAGAAAGAATGGCTTTAACATTTTCGCAGTTATTTAGTTTTATAAGTCTTGGTCATACCTCAAAAACAGTAACTCAGATCTTAGAGAAGTGGTTCTCAACCTTGGCTGCCCTTCAGACTCACCTGAGGAATCCTTTAAAAAATAAAACCCCAAACCTCAGTCTCAGAGATCCTGGTCTCATTGCTCTGGGGTGGAGTCCAGGCACAGGTGTTTTAGAAAAGCTTCCCAGGTGATTCTAATAAACACCCAGGGTTGTGATCCATTAGCTTAATGGTTTGGAGCCACTCACTGTAGGGCCCAGAGCATCCATCTAGCTTGGCTCATCTATTACAAAAGTGTGGAGATGGGGCCAAGACAGCAAAGGATTTGCTAAGTTCATACGTCATAGAGGCAAAGTCAAAACGGGCTCCAAAGTCAGGGCATGTGTCAGTTAAGGATGTTACTAGAAAAATGAGTCAACATAATTGCTTTGTGTTACTTTCTATATGAAAGTTACTTTCTGTATGAAATATCGGCTTGATTATCCTCAGGGAGCTTGCAGACTAACAAAGGCTAGAGCTGGAAAGGAGCACAGAACTCTGAAGCTAGGCTGGCTGGCCGTGAGCCCTAAGATGGAGCAGATAACATGCTGAAGGGGCTCCCCTGTCTCTGAGACCCCACAGGAGCTATGTTTTCCCTCTCATGGAATTTCCATAAAGAAGGCTCAGGTCTCCAACAGCAGCTGCTCGATGAACTCCACAGTCATGCTTATTTCACTGATCCTTTTTTGGACCCGCTTCTCAAATGATTTTCTAAATCCCACACAAGAATGATGTATACTCCCATTCAATGTTAAGAAGCCCTCGTGTGAAACTGAAGAAGTATATTATTCTTTCAAAATGGGGGTGGGAGGAGAGGGGGAATCATATTCCCAGAACATTCAGAAGCATATCCAGCCAAATGGTTCTGATTCTTGGTCCTTTATCTGTGGCCTCTTAGAAAAGCAGAACGAGTGCTAATGAAATCAGCAGACCCAGTGGCATTGTGGGTCCTGGAGCCATCCACGTGGCTGAGACAGTGGCCACAATGGCTCCTGGGTGCCCCCTTCCCTTGCCACAAGAGGTCATCCCAGCAGCACTGTTTAAGCTGGACTTGTTTTCGTTTTGACCTCAAAGCTCAGGACCGAGCTGAGACTTCCTCAACAGAGTATATGGCCATATTATCTTGCTCCCAGTGGCTCTCTGGGTCCGGAATTAAGAACCATTCACAGGGAAAGCCGCCTGAAAGCCACAAGTCTGAATATTAAACAGTAGCACCGTTAGGGGCTGCAGTGGGAAAGAGGTTTGCTGGGCTCATGTCACCTGCCTCCGCTCCCAACTTTACTTGGCTTTTGTCTTCTATTTTGTGTTCATGGTAAATCTAATTATATCTCCATTACCTTAGGCCACCTCAGCACCTTCCTGGGAATTAGGCTGTCTGGTTAGGCAGAGAAGCAGATACATACCTTTGCTGACAGAGGGATCAGGTGTTGAGCTCATTTTCACTTCTGAGACATTTCAAAAGATCATAAACTATTTTCTTAGTGCCTAGTCAGAGAGAGAAGAAAGAGCTGGAAGGTGAGGCACCACTGGTATCGTTTGAGCAACCAGGCTGGAGCTCCTTTTACATGTTTCTCATATTTTATTTTCTTAATTGCCTTAACGGGCATGTGGTACAGCAAGATGAAGTGAAATTGTTTTCCTTGTTTGATGTAATTTACAGAGAAATGCTTGATTCTAGAACCCAGGGACTTTTCAAATCCATTGATCTTGGGGTGGAGCGAGGGGTTTCTTTTTAAGCATTCATTTTGGAACGATGTTTTCACTAATGAATTCAAAGACTATAAAGGGAAAAACCCATGCTTCTTCACTACCACGTTTCAGAATAGCTATCAGATGACCACAGCATCATCAAGGAATGGAAAACGTGTTGGAGAGAGGGAAGGGGGGCTTCAAGAGCTGCAATTTGCCAAGGAAATTGACTTCGATACCCAAATCCACAGGCCGACAGTGGTGCCGTGAACCTGGGAAAGTCCAGGCCTGGTTCAGGCTTGCACCATCTCTTCTGATCCCAGATGTGCAGAGGCCCTGGCTCCGGGTGGCCACATGTCGACTGTGAGCTCCAAGCAGAGGCTCCGAGTCCCAGTCTTGAGCGGCCACACATAGTGGCTGTCCCGGACAGTGGGGCACGGGTGTCGAGGGGAGCGGAGGACGCAGGTGCCTCCTGACAGAAGAAAAGGCCAAAGCCACAGACCCGAGTGTCTCCCCAGCAGTGGGGAGTAGGGGACGGAGGGCAAGGCTGGCTGGCGGTGAGTATGGAGGAAGTCCTGGGTCTGTGGGGCTGGATCTGCGCTCCTAGACGCTGCCAGGGTCTCAGGGCACAAGGCAGGCCTCGGTGCAGGGTCAGATCCTGTCGCTTCGGCACGGCCCGCCTCCCGCCCCGCCCGCCTCCCGCCCCGCCGCGTGGGGGCGCCCGCGCACCGTCCCGTTATAAAGCATCGAGGTTCCGCAGCCCGTGGACTAGCGAGAAGCCCGGAGAGGCTCCAATCCTTGCTTCCTAGACCGCTCGCGTCACCATGGGCGAGCTCCCTTTCTTCAGGGCGCACACGGCCTTGCACCCGGACCACCTGTGGATCTGGGAAAAGGCCGTGTATGTGGACGAGAACCAGCGCACGTGGCTGCCCGTAACCATCGAGGTACAGACGCTCTGGGGTCGGGCGCGCGGGGCAGCATGGGCGTCCCATCCGTGGCCCGGGCTCAGGAGCCGGGTCGCCCCAGGCCGTGCAGGCCCTGGAGGAGCCCCTCACATGCCGCAGGGCGAGGGCGGCGGGGAGGCTCAGAAGGGCAGGTCCACCCAGGGCGGCCGGGGACTCACAGATGAAACCACTTTGCACTGAGCGCAAGGGTGAGAAGTTCTCCGGGCCAGGAAGGAGGGTGGGAGAAACACAGAGAGAGGCACGTTGGCCAAAGAATGGGGACCCAGTGTGTCTGGAGTGTATGAATATGATCTTGAGTAAAATAGGACTTCTCTGGGCCTCAGGGTTCTAATCCATAAGTTGGGAATAATCTCCAAAGTAAGTGATTCACACACATGGCCAATTATCAAAATCTCCATAGATGAGCCCCAGAAATCTGTATTTTGAAAGAACCCTCAACAGATTATGATCAACCAAGTTTGGGAAGCACTGCTATAGAGTTTGGAATATTTCATACCTCCTCTGTGCTTTGGAAGAAACAAACTTCACAAGGTGTATAATAGTATAAAAGCCAGTATTGAATAGACATTGACTTTGTTTTATGTGTAATGCCTTAAGATGGATCTTTAGTTAATTTTTTTTTCTTTTTTTAAGAAATACAACTCTCTTACAGCACTTTCCATCGGAGCATGGATTTCCTCAAACTTAGGTGAAAAATGTTGAAACTTTCCATATATAAACCAAAGAAAGAACGTATAAAAGAAAAATTTTAATGTCGTATTAGAACATTTATGTAATGTAATAGCAGGACAGCTAAAAGTTACTGAGAGTGACTGTGTTCCCATTTTATAGATAAGGAAACAGAGGCATAAAAATGTAAATCTGTTCAAAGTAGTGCTGCTTATAGGTAATGGGGTTGGGATTCCAGAGTCATAACCACCATCTAAACTTTGCATCTTTATTGGCTTTTAAGAGTTTGAAATACATATTTATATACATATATATACATTTTTTTTTTTTTTTTTTTTGCGGTACACGGGCCTCTCACCGTTGTGGCCTCTCCCGTTGCGGAGCAACAGGCTCCGGACGCGTAGGCTCAGCGGCCATGGCTCACGGGCGCAGCCGCTCCGCGGCATGTGGGATCTTCCTGGACCGGGGCACGAACCCGTGTCCCCTGCATCGGCAGGCGGACTCTCAACCACTGCGCCACCAGGGAAGCCCCATATATATACTTTTAAAAGTCAAGTCAGATATTCACTGTAAGTCAAGTATTTGAGGAAAATTTAAGTGAATATCTTTTTTTAATCTCTGGTTGGGACATATCTTCTTCAACACGATGCTGAAACTGCGAAGCAGAGTTTTTCACCTAATCATTATAAATTCTGGACAAAACATAACCCTTTAGCAAACCATGGGGCAGGAATTTCCCCACATAACTTAAAGGACCAGTATTCTTAATATGTAAAGATTTACATAAGTCAACAAGAGAGAGATGAATAAACAAACGTAAAATGGTTAAAGGATATGGAAGGTTATATACTAACACAGCAAGAATGGTGATTTTCACACTTACACCTTGCAGGATGATCTGAATTATTTTTTAACAGTGAGTTCTAATTTACTTCATAGACAAAAATTTTGAAAAGCTATTTCCACTTTGGAAAAATAATCATTGAACAAAGATAAGAGTCCAATTTTTATGCCAAGCAGGATTCTAGGCTGTGGGGTTTTGCAGTGAATGTGATTAAATCTCACTGCTTGTGAAGCTGACATTCTGCTGGGGGAGAAGGACAGCACACTAATTGAGGCCGGTGGTAAGTTCTGTAGGATAACTACAGTGGGAGGGCAGGCAAGGATGAGTGGGGTAGTGGGGTGAGGTCTTCAGGCTAGTCCTCTCCAGAGTTTTTCTTGTTTGTTTGTTTTTAATTTATTTATTTTTGGCTGTGTTGGGTCTTCGTTGCTGTGCTCAGGTTTTCTGTAGTTGTGGCGAGCGGGAGCTACTCTTCGTTGCAGTGCATGGGCTTCTCATTGTGGTGGCTTCTCTTGTTGCAGAGCACGGGCTCTAGGCTCGTGGGCTTCAGTAGTTGTGGTTCCCAGGCTCTAGGATGCAGGCTCAGTAGTTGTGGCGCACGGGCTTAGTTGCTCTGTGGCATGTGGGATCTTCCCAGTCCAGGGCTTGAACCCGTGTCCCCTGCGTTGGCAGGAGGATTCTTAACCACTGCGCCACCAGGGAAGCCCTCCCCTCCAGAGTTTTAATTTGCATGTGCCTGCCACACTTTGCCCATCATTTTCTTTGAAAGCTTTCTGGACATCTGGGACATGCCTCTTATGTATATCATAAGAGTTGGATTTTGCTGACGTTTGTATTTATAGACATAGATTTGAGCAGAGACCTGCCTTAAAAAAAGGGTGTGAGCCCTTCATGGATTTAGGGGAGAATGTTGCAGGCAGAGGACAGCAGGTGTGAGAGATTTCTGGGCGTGTGCACATCCCAGACACTGCGAGGACGCCTGTGTGGCTGGAATGGGTGGAGGGTCCAGGAGGGAACAGAAGGAGGTGAGAGAGACAGGGAGCCGCTCTTGGGGGCCTTCGGGCCATGGTGAAGATTTCAGTTCATCTGCCTGCGATTGGAAGGTGTCGGAGGGCAGCCAGCAGGGGAGTGACGTGATTTTTAGGTGCACACCTGGCTGCGGTGCTGAGTCTCGGCTGTGGCCACGGGGCCGAGTAGGCGGCAAGTTGGGCCGTTGTCACAGTAGCCCAGCGAGAGGCGATGAAACAGGAACAGTGGCGGAGATGGTGACAAGTGGGCTGTCACCTGATTCTGGGGTCTGGGGAGATCTTGTTTAAAAGAGGTTGTGTGATAAAGAAGAATCCAAGAAAATCCCCCATCAGCTGAAATAGGCACCAGACTCCATAGTTACAGAAGCTCCGGGGCCCCATGGCATACCCCGGCAACTAGGCATTTGTCACGAAGTGGACCTTTTGTGGCCCTGTCTGGGTATCTAGACCCATTCGAGTGCTGGTCATCTCGGCCCAGCCAGAGTCCCTGAGAGGAGCGTGCCTGGCTTAGGGATTGGAGCTTCTGGGAGCAGTGACCACCAGCATCTTAGATGCAGGCTGGGCTGGGTGGGTGGCAGGATGGACCGTGGGTATTTGTGCCTGCAGGACCGTGAAGGTGTGCCCTGCCCTTCTCTTCTCTTCAGTTAGAAAGTAGCCTCCAAGTCCTCATGCGTCAGGAAGATGTCCCCCTGGGGGAGCCTGTGTGCCCCAGCCAGCTGGGCCCATACCTGCTGCCCGTCATGTGGCAGCTCTACCCCGGAAGAAGGTACCGAGGCTCAGACTCCAGTTTCTGGCGCATAGTATACCACATCGAGGCAAGTGTGTGCTTCTCCGGGGACCCACCAGGTCATCGTGGGTGGCCCTGCTCCCCTTCCCCCATGTCTGGCCTCTGTGGTCTATCTGTTCCCTCCATTTCTGTACCAGAAGCTAAAAAAATGGAGGGACTTTACAAGTGCAGATTTTTAAAGGACCAGATTGGAGAGACATTAGAAGCAAATGACCAACCACCCTCGGGGCTCTCCAGCGGAAGCCCCTGGGTGGCAGGAGCCTCTGTGGCGGGCAGTCCCAGGGTGAAGGCTGGTGGGAGGAGGGGCCCCTGGGGTCCCCCCCATGCAAGTTCCCGCCTGCCCCTCCAAGCCCAGGGGCCGGGAGGGGAAGGAGAATCCCGGACTCTGGCCTCCAGCTCCTTCTCTCTCACAGTTCGGCGACACAGAGGACATGCTCCTGGAGCAGATGGCAGAGCCAGAGTATGAGTGACGAGGTGAGCCCCCGGGGCCAGGTCAAGAAGAGGGAACGGGGCTTCCCTGGTGGCGCAGTGGTTGAGAGTCCACCTGCCGATGCAGGGGACACGGGTTCGTGCCCCGGTCTGGGAGGATCCCACATGCCGCGGAGCGGCTGGGCCCGTGAGCCATGGCCGCTGAGCCAGCGCGTCCGGAGCCTGTGCTCCGCAACGGGAGAGGCCACAACAGTGAGAGGCCTGTGTACCGCAAAAAAAAAAAAAAAAAAAAAAAAAAAGAAGAGGGAACGCCCCTCCTGCCCTCCGTGAAGGCAGAACTGACCCCCACCCCCCGACTGCACTGCCCTGCGACGGTCTCCAGGGTGGGGGACCCAGGCTCTCTCCTTTAACACCTCAGAAGCCAATCACTTTGAGGCCCCCTTAATGTTAGGGGCACACAGCTACACAGTGCTTCACAGGCGTGGGCACTGTCCCTTGATCATCGCATCAGCCAAGCTGGGTAGTATTAACTGTACAGGTTATAAAAAGGGGTTTTGAGAGCCACAATGACTGGTCCAGATCACAGAGCCAGGTTTCAGATCTGGGTCTTCCGACACCAAGCTGCTGGCTCGGACGCAAGGCCTCGGCTCTGGAGACCAGCACCGACCACCCAGCTCGCCCGTCCAGACTCTTCCCGGCAGCTCCGCTCCTGCCCACCCCGTACCCTGCCCCTTCCTCCCCTTTGCCCTTGACCCTGTCTTCTCTTGTCCCAGGTCCTGCAGCTCCCATCTCCTCCTGCCCCCTGAGCCCCAAGCCTGCCGCGGCGATGTTCGTGCTTGTGTTCACCTTCGTGCACCAGCCCTGTGTGTTCTGCTCCGCCACAGCCAGGTCCAGGAGGGGAAGCATGGGCAGAGGATGAGCCCCCCCCACACCGGACCTGCCTGCCGGAGAGGTTATGCGTGGGTACAGCTTCCTCTTCCTGCCCCGCCGTACCCGTGTCTCCGGCTTTCTCAGCAGCCCGATGGTCTTCAGCCTCTGTCCCCCTTCTGTCCCTCCCAGCAACTAATGTCACATCCGGAATGCCCTGGGCTGCTTCTCATTCTGTCACCTCAGCTCTGTGTCCTTCCGGCCGTAGGGGATGGGACCTACTCGCCTGAGCCTGGTCTCTGAGCCCCTGGACCAGCTGTCTCCTGTGGTGCCGGCCCACACATGACCACACCTCGGCCAGCGCCCCCTGCCCCAGCAGCCTCGAGTGAAGGCCTGAGGAGGGCCCAGGTCTGTGCTCAGGACCCAGAAGCCTGCCGGTCAGCGATCCCCAGCCTGGGATGTGGCAGGAGGTTGGACAGGCGAGCACTGTGGACGGGACCTTGGGTTGCCCACCTGTAGAAGGATAGAGGTTGGAGGTCCCCCTGTTTTACAGGTGCCCACAGACCTGGATGTTATGAAGTTGTATGTAGCGTGAACACTTTGTAATGTTGGTTGATTAAATGTAAGACAGTTCATCTAACTTTGTGCCAGACCAGCTTCTATCCTTGACCCAGATTCTAGTGGAGAGAAGCGGGAGCAGATGGTCACTGAGTAAGAATATTTGAAACGGAAAGAATATTCGTGAATTTAGTGTATATATATTTTTACTTTGGAGGAAAGGTTGGAATTTTCCTTTTTTTCCGTATAATCCAAATGCTCAAAAGCCCAGTGTTCTTAGAGGTATAATTTTGACAACCATTGGAATAAGTGACCTCAGAAAGTCTCAATCAGCATCTCCTGGTATTCAAGGCCCCCCACCCCCGGCCCTGTCCTCCTCACCTTCCTGGCCCAGCCAGCTCTAGCTCCTCTGTCCTCACCTGGGTAGTTCCAATCCCAGCAGGAGTCCCTCCTCCCTGAAACTGTACCCAGCCATCCAGCCAGAGTCCCTTCCCTACTTCACGTGCCCCGCAGTCACAGCCCAGCCCCGATGCCTCCTGCTTCCTTCTCAAGATCCGCTGCCCCTCGTCTACCTTCTGAACAGGTAAGCAGGACCTCAGGCATTACAAAGGGATGCCTTCCAGTCAAAGGAATCCATTCTGTGTGGAATACTGCTCCTCTCCACTTAGTGTGACTTTAGTCTATAGCTCTTCATCACAGAGCGATGTCAGGGTAATGACACAAATAGGTTGTTAAGTATCTAATATGAGAATTATATAAGAAAATACTACATTTCCTATTTTTTATTCTCTGACCCCAGTCTTCTTACTCGGCCCTAGACAGATAAGCGTCGGGTACCACACGTGCCAGGGTGTGCATCTTTTATTATTTTAACCCTATCGCCTTACATGGTGCTTGGCAGTGTAAAAGTTTGGTCTGTCGAAGCGTCCAAACATCAGACCAGGGGGAACGTCAGTGATCAGCCAGTGGCCTCACTTTAGGAACAGGTCCAGGAAGAGGAAGGTTCTCATTTGGGGCTGAATGCTTGTGTGTCCCCCAAATTCAGATGTTGACGCCTTAACCGCCAATGTGCGTATTTGGAGGTGGGACCTTTGGGAGGTGATTAGGGTGAGAAGAGGTCCTGAGGATGGGGCGTTCATGATGGAATTAGTGCCTTTTTAAGGAGGAGAAGAGAGAAAGATCACTCTCTCCACGTGCACGCACCCAGGAAATGCCAGGTGAGGACACAGCGAACAGTCAGCTGTCAACGAGCCAGGAGGAGGCCCTCACCAGACACTGGATCTGCCAGTACCTTAATGTTGGACTTCCAGCCTCAGAACTGTGAGAAATAAACATCTGTGCTTTAAGCTGCCACCACCACACCACACGGAGTCTGTGGTGTTCTGTTACAGCAGCCCGAGCAGACCAAGACAGTTCTTGTGCAAACTTCTCTTGTTCATGAAACTTTGGCCATCACCGTGAACTCTGCTGAGGGCTGCAGATACAGCAGTGAACAAAGCTAAGCTGCTGTCATGCAGCTTTCATTCTGGAAAAAGAAAAACAAGAAGCTTGGAACGTGCAAAATCCTACAATGAAAACAGAACACAGTAACCTGGTAGCGAGCTAGGTCAGGTGGTGAAGGAATTCCCACCTGTGTAGGTAGCCTTTAAGATTGAACCTTGAAAATGAGAGGGATCTAGATTCTTCTTAAATCAGGGAGGAGAGTCCCAGGATGAGGAGATGCAAGTGCTGTGCAGGTTTAATTTGCTACGGAGGGCTTGTCTGGTGGTACAATGGTTAAGAATCCGCCTGCCAATGCAGGGAACAGGGGTTCGAGCCCTGGTCCAGGAAGATCCCACGTGCCGTGGAGCAACTAAGCCCATGCGCCACAACTACTGAGCCTGCGCTCTAGAGCCTACGAGCCACAACTACTGAGCCTGTGCTCTAGAGCCTGCGAGCCACAACTACTGAAGCCCGTGCGCCTAGAGCCTGTGCTCCACAACGAGAGAAGCCACCGCAATGAGAAGCCTGTGCATAGCCATGAAGGGCAGCCCCCGCTCACCGCAACTAGAGGAAGCCCGTGCACAGCAACGAAGATCCAACGCAGCCAAAAATACATTATTTTTTTAAAAAATTTGCTATGGAAACTGAAACAGCAAAAGATCTTCTCACTAAAAGAAAATGTTCTTTTATGAGCATAAGTGGCCCTAATAAATTAACTATAAATGCGATGCAGAATCTCAGTTTTCCACAACAAGAATGACTTTGGGGTTGTGGCTGAGACAGCTGGGTGGACAATGGTGGAATAGTGACACCTCCAGTTGGCGAGTCGATAGGCTGTAGATTGAATATGGATCTAGAGCTCAGGTCAGGACTAAAAATATCAATGTAGAAATCATTAAGATGTCAATAGCAGTGAAAGCCAGGGGCCTGACCTAGGTCCCTCTTGGAGAGATGGTGGCATCTTTGAAACCTGGAAGCAAGTGTTTCCAGAGGGCCGCTGTGGTGGGCTGGGGAGCACACCGATGAGGGGCTGAATAGCGAGAAGTGGGTATCAGATTTGGCCACGTGGAGGCTGGTGGTGACACTGTCAGGGAAAGTTTGCTGTGACGGGCATGGCCCGGTTGGGGTAGGCGTAGGAGGGAAGGGGAGGTGGGGAGAGGCAGCCCTTCTAGGAGCTTTGCTGTGGAGGAGGGTGGCGTCGAGGGAGCTTCAGAGGGAGGTGAGGGAGCCCGTGTGTGCAGCCCAAGGAAAAGGTCAGCAGAAGGGACAAGCTGGTGAGGCAGAGCAGAGAGGCTGTGGTCAAAGGACCAGCATTCCTGAGGAAGCTGAGCGGGATGGGCCCAGGCGCAGATGTATGTGGGCATCTGACAAAGAGCTTGAGCCGTGATCAGCAACACGCCAGTCTTGTTTCATTTCCCCCCATACAAAGTTGGGGTTTGTGTTTTTGCTGAAGTATTTTAAAGGCTTAATATTTCACCCACAAGTATTTTATTATGTATCTCCACAGAGAAAACTTTTTATTCCTGATAGCCACAATACCATCGTCACCCCTAATAAAATTAACTCTAATTCCTCAATACATCTAAAGCCCAGTCCGTTTTCACATTTCCCCAGTTTTCTCAAATGTCTTTCTGCAGCTGGTTTAAATCAAGACTCAGACTGCGTGTGGTTGATGCATCTCAAGTCTCTTGTGATCTATAACCCACTTCCTTCCTTAGAACAAACCAGGTAAACTGTCCTGTAGACTTTCTGGATTTGGTGGACGGCATCCCAGAATGTCCTTTAATATGTTTCTCTTCCTCTTATTTCCTGTCTTTAGAGACTTGATTAGATTCTGGTTTAATTCTTTGGGCACAGATACCCACAGGTGGTGCTGTGTGCTGCTCACTGCATCAGGTCAGGAAGCGCGTGATGTCAGGGTACCACTCTGGGGAAGACTGATCTATCATCCGTCATGACGTTCGCCATCAACCTGTCATCTGCGCCTTTGGCATCTTTATGATGTGCCATCATCCTGTCCAAGAATATGGTCTTCTCTTTCATTTAATTATACATTTGTGTCTTTCAGGAATGTTGTATAGTTTTAATCATAAAAGTTTTGCCGATTCTTTTTCTTTCTTTTTTTTCTTTATTTGGCTGTGCCAGGTCTTAGTTGCGGCACGCAGTATCTTCGTTGCCATGTGCAGGATCGTTTTTTTTAACATCATTACTGGAGGATAATTGCTTTACAATGCTGTGTTAGTTTCTGCTTTATAACAAAGTGAATCAGCTATACATATACGTATGTCCCCATATCTCCTCCCTTTTGCGTCTCCCTCCCACCCTCCCTATCCCACCCCTCTAGGTGGTTACAAAGCACCAAGCTGATCTCCCTGTAAAAGTTTTGCATATTCTTGTTGAAACTATTCTCAGACATTTAATTTACTCTTTGTTATCGTAATGGTGTCTTCCCTTTCATTATATCTTTTAATAGGATATTGCTTGAGGGGTGTATGTGTATGCATGTGTGTATAAAATAGCTATTATTTTCTGTATGTCAATTTTATATTCTGCTATATTACTAAAATACCTTATTATTTTTTAAATTGAAATATAGCTGATTTACAATATTGTGTTAGTTCAGGTGTGTAACAAAGTGATTTGGTTATACATATATTTATATGTATATATCTATATTCTTTTTTCAATTTTTTTCCATTATAGTTTATTACAGGATGTTGAATATAGTTCCCTGTGATATACAGTAAATCCTTGTTGTTCATCTGTTGTATATATGGTAGTGTGCAACTGTCAATCCCGTACTCCCAATTTATCCCCCCCCCGCTTCCCCTTTGGTAACTGTAAGTTTGTTTTCTATGCCTGTGAGTCTGTTTCTGTTTTGTAAATAAGTTCATTTGTATTAGTTTTCAGATTCCACATATAAGTGATATCATATAATATTTATCCTTTTCTGTCTGACTTCACTTAGTATGAAAATTTCTAGGTCCATCCATGTTGCTACAAATGGCATTATTTCATTCTTTTTTTATAGCTGAGTAATATTCCATTGTATGTATATATACCACACCTTCTTTATCCATTCATCTGTTGATGGACATCTAGGTTGCTTCCATGTCTTGACAGTTGTAAATAGTGCTGCTGTGAACATTGGGGTGCATGTGTCCTTCTGAATTAGAGTTTTCGTCTTTTCTGGATATGTGCCCAGGAGCGGGATTGCTGGATCATATGGCAACTCTATTTTTAGTTTTGTAAGGAACCTCCATACTGTTCTCCATAGTGGCTGCACCGATTTACATTCTCACCAACAGTGCAGGAGGGTTCCCTTTTCTCCACACCCTCTCCAGCTAAAATATCCTACTATTTACAGTAGTTTTAATTTATTGTTTGGGTATTCCAGATACATGGTGATAGCATCTGCAAATAGAGATATTATTACCTCTTCCTTCTTAACTCTTATTATTGTAGTTCCTTTTTCTTGTCTAATATCTCCAAAGCTATCATAAGTAGTAATAGGCATCCTTTTATTTTAACTTTATCGGGAAGGCCTCTGGAGCTTCCCTGTTAAGTATGATCCTGTCTTTGCAGCTGAAATATTTTTATTTTATCAAGTTAAAGAAGTATCTTTCAATTCCTATTTTAGGATTTTTAACATGAACAGGTATTGAATTTTGTTACATGCCTTTTGAAGTCTAAGGAGATGATTAGATGATACTTTTATTAAACTCTATTAGTATTATATTGATATTAGGGTATTGACTCTTTCTTACATTCCTGGAATTGATCATGATGAATAACGCATTAATGTATTGGTGGATCTCTTTGCTAATATTTTATTTTAAATTTTTGCATCATAGTTAAAATGGTCTGAAATTTTTTCTTTTTTCCCCCCTCTCAATCTTTGTCAGATTTTGGCATAAAAGTTATATTCACTTCATAAAAATAACTTAGAGGCTTTTCTTTTGTTCTACCCTGTAATACTGTAAACTGCATGAGGATTATCTTTCTTTTTTTAGCTTGGGAGAATTCCATTCAAGCCTGGTGCTTTTCTGGAAGGAGCACTTCTTCTACAACTTCCTGTTTCTTCTGTGGAAATTGGCTGTTTAAGCTTTTTAGCTATACTGGATTCAACTTTGGTTAAATAAATTTTCCTTAAAAAGTATCCATTTCATCTAGGTTTTATATTTTATTTTCATAGTTATTCAAAATAGTCTCTGGGGTTTTAATATTCTCTCTGGATTATTATTGCCCCTTGTCATTTCTTATTTTGTCTTTTTTGTGCTTTATCCCATTTAGTAAAATTAGGTTTGTCTATTTTATTTCCCCAAAAGCCAACTTTTTGACTCATTTATTAATTCTGTTGTTTTGTTCGTTTGTTTTCTATATCATTGATGTCTGTTTTTATCTTTAGTTCTTTAGTTATATATTTGTTTCTGTTGTCCCTTTTCTAGCTCTTTTGAGTGTTTATTTTCTTTTTAAATTTTTATATAGATATTTTATGTAACAGCTTTACTAAAATGTAATTGACGGGGCTTCCCTGGTGGCGCAGTGGTTGAAAATCTTCCTGCCAATGCAGGGGACACGGGTTCGAGCCCTGATCTGGGAAGATCCCACATGCTGCGGAGCAACTAAGCCCGTGCACCACAGCTACTGAGCCTGCACGTCTGGAGCCTGTGCTCCGCAGCAAGAGAGGCCGCGACAGTGAGGGGCCCGCGCACCGCGATGAAGAGTGGACCCCGCTCGCCGCAACTAGAGAAAGCCCTCGCGCAGAAACGAAGACCCAACACAGCCAAAAAAAAAAAAAAAAAAAGTAATTGACGTACCATACAATTCACTCTTTCAAAGTGTCCAATTCAGTTGTTTTTAGTCTATTCACAGTTTTACAACCATCACCATGGTTGCCTATTCTGGGTATTTCGTATAAATGTCATCATACGGTATGTCTTCTTCTGTGGCTGGATTCTTCAGCATAATATTGTCAAGGTTCACACGTATTATGGTGTATATTAGTATTTAATTTCTTTTATGACTGAATAATACTCCATTACATGCCCCATTTTATACAATCATGGACATTTGGGTTATTTCTGCTTTTTGCCTATTATAAATAATGCTGCTACAAACATTCACACACAGTTTTTGTGTGGACACGTGTTTTCATTTCTCTTGGTTATATACGTAGGAGTGGAATTGCTGAGTCATATGGTAACTTTTTTTTAACTTTCTGAGGAACTACCAGACTGTTCTCCAAAGTGGCTGCACATTCCCACCAACAGTGTATGAGAGTTTCAATTTCTTCACATGCTTGTCAACACTTGTTATCGGGCTTTTTGATTCTAGCCATATAGAAGGTATAAAATATCTCATTGTACTTGTGGTTTTGTTTATCAAAAATCAAATGGCATGGCCATTTGTATATCTTCTTTGGAGAAATGCCTATTAAGAGCTATTAAGATCTTTTGCCCATTTTTTTAGTTGAGGTTTAATTGACCTAAAACATATTAGTTTCAGGTATACAACATAGTAATTTGATATTTGTACACACTGTGGAAAGATCACCACAGTAAGTCTAGTTAACATCAGACCTCATACATAGTTAGATTTCTTTCTTGTGATGATAAATAATTTTTACTCTCTTAGCACATTTCAAATGTGTAATACAGTATTATTAACTATAGTAACCTTGCTGTACATTAAGTCATCATGAGTTATTTATTGCCCACTTTAAAAAATTGGGTTATTTTCTTTTTTATTACCAAGTTATGAGTTCTTTATATATTCTGGATTCAACTTCCTTATCAGATAAAATTGACAAATATTTCCCCCCAATCTGTGTATTGGCCTCTCACTTGTTGATGGTATCCTCTAAAGCACAAAACTTTTAAATTCTGATGAATCTAATGTATCTATTTTTTATCACTTGTGTTTTTGATATTATATTGGGTTGGCCAAAAAGTTCATTTGGGTTTTTTAGTAAGATGTTAGGAAAAACCCGAACGAACTTTTTGGCCAACCAATATCACAGAAGGCTTTGCCTAACCTTCACAGTCATAAGGTTACTCTATATTTTCTTCTAAGAGTTTTAAAGTTTAAACTCTTCCCTTAATGTATGTAGTCCACTTTGAGTCAATTTTTATGTATGTTGTGAGGGTAGGGGTCCATGTGTATAGCCAGTTGCCCCAGCACCATTAGAGAGACTTCTTCCCCCCACTGAATTGTCTTAGCACTCTTGTCAAAAATCAATTGACAGTAAAAGCAAGGGCTTATTTTTGTATCCTCAGTTCTATCTGATTGATGTACATATCTGTCCTAATGCCCATACCACACTGTCTTGATCACTATGTCTTTGCGGTAAGTTTTGAAATTGGGACATGTGAGTCTTCCAACTTGGTTCTTCCTTTTTGTTGGCTGTGCAGTGCAGGCATGCAGGCTCTTAGTTCCCAGGGATTGAACCCGTGCCCCCTGCAGTGGAAGCAGAGTCTTAACCTCTGGACCACCAGGGAAGTCCCTGTTCTTCTTTTTCAAGATTGTTTTCATTACTCCATATTCCGTGAATATCCATGTGAATTTCAAGACCAGCTTGTCAATTTCTGAAAAGAAGTCAGCTTGTATTTTGATAGAGACTGTGTTGAATCTGTATATTAATATGGAGAGAATTGCTGTCTGTATTAATCTGCTTAGGCTGCCAAATCAAGATACCATAGATTGGGTATTTTGTTTCAATGGTTACCTTTATACTAATATCTTAGGGTAATATTATTACTCCTTCTTTTAAAAAAGCATTGTCCAAAGAACTTGCTATGACAATGGACATGTTCTGTGTTCTCTAATGTGGAAGGTGTACTGGCTACATGTAGTAGCTTATGGAGCACTTGAAATGTGGCTAATATGATTGAGAAACTGAATTGTAAATTTTATTTACTGCTAATTAAAATTTAAGTAGCCAGGACTTCCCTGGTGGTCCATTGGTTAAGACTCTGTGCTTCCACTGCAGGCGGAGCAGGTTCAATCCCTGGTCAGGGAGCTAAGATCCCACATACTGAGCGGCATGGCCAAAAACACCAATTTTAAATAGCCATGTATGTCTGGTGGCTACCATGTTGGATGGTGCAGGTCTTTTGGTTCCCTACTATGAACATTATTGAAATTAGTAATCTCTTCTTCCCCTCCCTTCCTCTCCCCAAAGTATCTAAAGTGATATCCATTTAGTGCTAAATAATACCTTTGAGGCAAGCATTAAGCTTACTTTCTACATAATCTTTCCCTGCTCTCCCCATTTTTGATAGATGAATTATGTCTTCATTATTGGAGGATATAACATAGTATTTTTCACCTTTGTGCCTACTAGTCTTCATTCTACAGTTATGTGTGTTCAGTGGTCACAAGTAGTTCTTACAAAAAGCTTCTCTAAAGAATTCTTGATTGTCTGGAACTTATTGTTTAGTAGATCTCTCAGTAAGGGCACACAGAAACAATATTCCCTGATTCCCTCAACTTCATCACAGTTTATGTCTTTTATAATTGAAGGTCACTTTGGCTGAATAAAATCATTATTGGCTCACATTTTCTTTCTTGGGTATCTGTACTTCATTACTCCATTTATGCCCTTATGTTTTAATTTAAAAGCATACCATGAAGGTCTAATCCCATATAAGTTACTTGGTCATTTTACCTTATGCCAAAGGATTTCAATTCTATAAAATCTGATAATTTGAATAGACTATGTCTTGGAGTTGACTGTTCTTGGTTGTATGTCCCAGGTACATCATGTCCTTTTTAAATACACAAGTTCAAGTTATTTTTTGTTTTATTTTCAGGAAAGTTTTTTAAAAATAGTTTTGTATATTCTACTCCACAGCCTTACTTTTCTGAGGTTGGGGGGTGTGGGGGGGATTTATTATGTATATGTTGGATCTTCTTTGCCTGTCCCCTATATCCATCACTTTCACTTGACTCCCTTGGAAGAATCCTTCTACTGATTTATTTCTACTTTCTACACTATTTTTCTCTCTCTATCCTTGTTGCTCTGCTGAATTTTGTGAGGGGCTTTGAGGAGATTGGGAAACAATGCCATTGTTACTAAATTGCCCTGATCCTTATTGTGTTTTAAAGCCACTTTGTTAGTGTCACTGTATTTTGCTTACAAAACGAGTTTATATACAAAGGGGAAATGTCTTTAGAAATATACTAATTCTAAAAGATTCTCCCCCATCTCTTTATACCAAACAAGTTATCTTGAACTAGTCCAGTTAAGTCCATTGTCAGTGAGTGAGTCCTCCTAGTGTTAGTGAGTGAACCTCCTAGGGCAAACACAGTTTATAAATTGTAGTGAGAAATTTTCCAAGAAAATGCTGAACTTTCATAGTTTTGAGGTGAAAAATCAATAGCCCTTGAAACTATTAAATGGAACATTTCAATAATATGGGAGAGCTCTTTGCACTTCTCAGTAATTAAACTTATAAACTCAACTTTGGCACCTGGTCCAGATGATACGGGACTTTATACAGCAGCTTCATTGGTTAAGATGCCAGTTACCTGGGCCTGTGAACTTGGAGAGCCAAAAAGCCTAAAATCTAGGGAACTTTGTGCTGCTCTGATTGGATGGTGCCTCCCCTCAACACTGGCCTCATCAACCCACCAACCAAGGGCACCAAGAAGCCGTGTCCATTTTACCACCTTTTTGGTTGGATTGTACTGGGTTAAATATCTGAGTGTCTCATTCCTACTGATCCTATGACTCTTGAGGGCCATGGGTAACCATAATAAGTCTTCGTCCTGGAAGGGACACACACAGATTTAGCATATCTTATAGAAGAATAATAGACTTGGATCATAATTTGATAATCCCATCTGGTTCATTGTGAAATCCCCTGTGTTTGATGTGGTATGTTTGTCATCTGGGGCACCCCATCCTTACAGACAAGATTTAATCTATCTCGACCCACCCCCCCCCCCGCCCGACCTCCATATAACACTTCACTATCCCTCCAGAGATTTCATGGGGTCACACATCTGCCCATCACCCCTTACTTCAAGTTCTAGCATCTGCTGATTTTCCTTGGTTTATGGGTAATCTCCCATCCATCCCATTCCTGTTCCATGCATATCACCCCACCTCCCACTGGGCACCGCTGTCATTCCTTTACCAGAGGGCTGCAGGTGACAGACATTGGGGGCATGGTTGGAGTTAAGTTTGAGGGTTTGGGGAGGTTTTTGGTTCAACACTCAGATTATGCTTTCAAGTGGGATACTGAACACTCTGGTTTTACAGCCCCTCCGCACTAAGCCCATCACCTCATCTTTCTGGGCTCTTCCCTCCTTCACAGACCCCCCCTCCCTTCTTATAACTAATCTTTGAAATGCTAACATTCTTACCTTATTATGCAGAACAACTTGGTTCTGTTTGACTTGGGGCTAGCTTTTCTGAATTCAATGCCCCATCAAAGTGTTTTGCTACATAAAGGATGAATCGTTCCAAGGAGAATCTCTCCTAGGAGGCGGAGCTGCTGCGGTTAATTTCGGGTTTTCTATTTTCTTACTTTTTCTGCTTCCTTTCTTTCTAGTACACCTGCTCAGAATGTTTGAGTTGGGAAGGGAGGGAGGAGGGGAGAGAGAGTTCAAATGAACAGGACTCATCGAGGAACACTTTCTGGAAATCAAGTGAGACTCGGTCTGCTGAGAAATGTCCTGGAGTGTTCCAGGAGAGGGCCAAGGCCAGGAGGAGGCCCAGGACTGAAAGCAAGCCTGCTTGACTAAGTAAGAGCCATTCTGAGAACCTACCCCTCAGGGATATATCATTATAATGATGCCTCCTTTACACACAAGAAAATGGGCTTAGAGGGATTACCTACCTTACTCTAAGTTAAACAGAGCTAGTAAGTAGCAGACCTGCATCCAAACACAGGGATCCTGGCTGAAGTCCATGCTCTTATTAGTCACCATGATATTATACAGACTTGGAAACAAACATGCCTGGATGGAAGCCCAGTCCACCTCTTACTCAGACCCACAGTAAAATGTCTCACCTCTCAGAGCCTCAGTTTCCTCACTGTAGTAAGATAGGTGCGTTGAAACCTATCTCAGAATGTCATTGTGACTATTAAATCAGCTAAAAGCTGGAAAGTGTCTGGCACATAGTAGATTCGATCAGTTGTAATATTCCTCCTTTATGAAATTTTCTGTGTTGAGTGGAAAGTATCATTAACGGCATTCTTAAGGGGAAAAAATTTAAAACTTCCTAAGATAGTTTTACCTTACTAAAAAAAGGAATCATAAAAAGTTGAGGGACAAACAAGACATCAATACCTGTTATTTTTATTAATATTATTTAAACAGGAGGGGAGGAATGACTTGGTCTTCAGCTAAAGAGACGAAAAATATTGCAAGAACAATACAATTTGCTCTATTAAAAAAGAGTCAAACAATTGGTTTATTTGAGGGGCTCACCTTAAAAAACATGACATACATAATCACAAATAATTAGGTCGATTTTTGCGCCAAGTTACAGCTGCCTTTTTTCAACATTTCTACTTCCCTTGGAGACTGTTTAGCAAGGTGACAGGCACCCCCATCCCTGGTTGCTTCAAGCTACCTAAGAATGAATCTATCCAGGTGTTAATACCACAGAATGAAAAGTAAACTTGAAATAAAACAGTATTGTTAGCTTTGTAGCTACTTAAAACACAGGTCTTTGTATATATAAACAAAAGAATAAAACTTGTGTATTATGCATTTTTCCCTCTCACGTTTCTAGAAATCCTTTTAGACAGAGATTTGTAAGTATCGCATCCTGACTTTTCGTTAATCCCAGTATTCTTTAAATGTACACAGCCACGGGAGTCTCCCCTTATCTGTGGTTTCGCTTTCCATGGTTTCAGTTACCTACAGTCAACTGGGGTCAGAACATATTACATGGAAAATTCCAGAAATAAACAATTCATAAGTTTTAAATTGTGGGCCATTCTGAGTAACTTGATGAAATCTCACACTGTCCTGTGTAGGACAATGAATCATCACTTTTCCAGCATATCCCGGCTGTTAGTCACTTAGTAGCCATCTTGCTGATCAGATCAATTGTTGCAGTATCACACTGCTTGTGTTAAATAACGCTTATCCTATTAATAATGGCCTCGAAGCACAAGAGTAGTGATGCTGGCAATTTGGATACACCAAAGAGAAGCGGTAAAGTGTTTCATTTAAGTAAAAAGGTGAAGGTTCTCAATAACGAAAGAAAAAAAATCATACCATTAAGCTCTACAGTAAGAAGGAATCTTCTATGCATGAAATTGTGAAGAAGGAAAAAGAAATTCGTGCTAATTTTGCTGCTGCAACTCAAACCACAAAAGTTAGGGCCACAGTGCATGATAAATGCTTAATTAAGATAGAAAAGGTGGGCTTCCCTGGTGGCGCAGTGGTTGAGAGTCCACGTGCCGATGCAGGGGACGCGGGTTCGTGCCCCGGTCTGGGAAGATTCCACATGCTGCGGAGTGGCTGGGCCCGTGAGCCATGGCCGCTGAGCCTGCACGTCCGGAGCCTGTGCTCCGCAACGGGAGAGGCAGCAAAAAAAAAAAAAAAAAAAAAAAGATGGAAAAGGCATTAAATCTACAGTAAGTTATTTTGAGAGAGAGACCACATTCATGTAACTTTTATTACAGTATAACTGTTCTATTTTGTTATTATTGTCAATCTCTTACTGTGCCTAATTTATAAGTTAAACTTTATCACAGGTATGTACATATAGGAAAAAACATATAGAGAGTTCAGTACTATCCATGGTTTCAGGCATCTACTGGGGGCCTTGGAGCATATGCCCCCTGGATAATGGGGGACCCCTATCCTTCAGTTCCAAAAGGCTCGGTGTAATTAGCCCACTGGTTGGCAATGCGAGGCTGACGGCCTGTAACGCAGGACAAAAAGTCACGAGGCTGGGGTTTTAGCCCCAACTTACTAACTTCCTGCAGGAATGAGTCGCACCAGCCCCTTTCTGCACCTTGGTCACCTCCTCTGTCCAGAGAGGGATTAGTTAGCGTGATACATGATTAACAATCTCCTTTGAACCCCATAAAGCAGTAAGTACTCTTGTTATCCCCGATTTCCTACTGAAAACAGAAAGCTCAGCAGTGTGGTTACTTGCCCGAAGTTAGTAAGTGGTGTGGCCCAGAGGTTGCCAGAATCCGTCCTACGTCTGGCTCCCAGTGTTCATGTATTCGGCTCAGTCCTTGGCCCTGAGCTAGATGCACGCAGCAGGTGCACATCCCGGCACAGAAGGAAGTGCCTTGATGGTGATTAACAGAGGGCAGTGAGCAGGGATGCAGGAAGGGTCGACTGTGGGTGGGCCAATCAAGCAAGCCCCCCTGAGGTGGCGACACTGGGGCTGGAACCAGAGGTGAAGTGGTGCCATCTGTGCTGAGAGCTGAAGGGTGGGCTTCTCAGCTGGGGGAACACCAAGCAAGCCTGGCAGGGACGCACAAGAGCCCCATGTTCCTGAGAAAGGCCTTGCTGGCCAGGAAGATAATTTTGTGCTAGGGGCCTTGGGGAAGCCAAGAAGCATCTGACTCACCTCCTGCTTCAGCACAGAGGATGAATTGTAGAGGCACAGGCCTGGATGCGGAGAAACCGATGAAGGCATCTAGGGCAGAGGCCGGCAAACCTTTTCTGTAAAGCGTCAGATAGTAAAGATTTTTGGCTTTGTGGGCCATAAAGGTCTCTGTTGCCGCTACACAACTGCCATTGTCGTGGTGAAAGGAACCACTGGCGATACATAAATGTGAGCATGGATGTGTGCTAATAAAACTTTATTTATAAAAACAGGGGACTGGTGGCCCATAGGCTACAGTTTGTCACCCTCTGGTCCAGGTAGGAAATAGGAAGATGAAGAGGTACTGGCAGTGAAGATAAGTAGGTGGAGAACCACCTGTAATTACTTTTTGGTGGGAGGTTGTTTTTCATTTCTTTAATATCAACTTTAATTGCACAAGTGAGACATAAGTACACTTTCCTTATAAGAAAATTAAACATTACAAATTTGACCACACCCCAAACCCAGGTGTACTAGCTGCTATTTTTTTTTTTTTAATACTTATTTATTTGGTTGCATTGGGTCTTCATTGCAGCAGGCAGGCTTCTTAGTTGTGGCTCATGGGCTCCTTAGTTGCAGCAGGCGGGCTCCTTAGTTGTGGCATGCGGACTCTTAGTTGCGGCACGCATGTGGGATCTGGTTCACAGACCAGGAATCGAACCTGGGCCCCCTGCACTGGGAGCATGGAGTCCCAACTACTGCATCACCAGGGAGGTCCCCTAACTCCTATTTTTATTTCTGGATGTATCACCGTCGTCCTTTTTCTCTGTATTTATACTTACATGTACCTAATGAACTATGTGGTATCATTTTATGATTTATTTTGCGGGGGCAGGGGCTATAAGAATGGTACCCTGCTAAAGGAGTTTTCACACCTCTCCCCTCCCCTCGCCTCGCGTCTCCCACTGTTAAAGAGACCTGGCACTGGCTGGGCCTCCTTGGCTTTTGAGGGCACCGTGTACTGCACTTGAGAATGTCGCTCTGCCCCACGTAGCGGGGAACCCGGAAAACTGCCTTCGGGTCTGCTGCATCACTTGGTCCTGATGGCAGGACAGATCCGTGGCAGAGCCCTCCCTTGCTCTGGGCCCCGCTGCAAGCAGGCCATGTTCTAGCTTGGAGGAGATGTCCTGTCCTGCCGCGAACCACAGGACCCTAAAACTTCACTGAACCTTCACGGGGGGTTAACTCCTATTTCTGGATACACATGTATCTCATGAGGGCAGCTGGGGTGCCGACCACTTCCTGCTCATCAGGTCAAGTAGCACGAAGTCTTCAATAGAGTGACCAGCACGATGCCCTGTGAAATGCCAAGGGTCAAGGTCCCTGTGGACTTACCGTCAGTGGTGGTGTTTTCTAGTGTTTGGTCATTATCTTGTATTTGTTATGTTCTGTGTGGTTATAAATCATTTGAAGGGAGCAGGCCACCATGATGCACAGCGCTGGGGGGCACCATTCTCTCACAGTATGAATGGGTGGTGTCCCCGGGGTTGTGCACCTGGGCAGCCAAAGATGGGGCCTTGTTTTCTCAGCCATTTGCTATCTTTAAGAGGAAGATTATATTTCCTTTTTACACTCCTTTTCTCATTCTCTGCATCAGACACTTTTCTCTCTCTTCCAGCTGGCTGCCTTCCATCATGGACCTTTTGGACTGCCTCTACTTAGTTTTCTTTGCTGATTCTTTCTCTGTCATGCTAAGAATCTGGCATTTTTCTTTTTGCTTGTCATACCTGTTCCGTAGATCAGGGATCAGTAAACTATGGCCAGTGAGCCAAATCTGGCCTGCTGAACGTTTTGGTAAGTAAGGTTTTACTGGGACACAGCCATGCCCATTTGTTATGCGTCTTGCATGGCTGCTTTCATGCTACAATAGGAGAGTTGAGGAGTTGCTACAAGGGCCACGTGGCCTACAGAGCCAAAAATACTTACTATGTGGCCCTGTATAGAGAGTTTGCTGACCTCTGTCCCAGGTAGTTCTCTCTTCTCCTCTGACATCAATGACCTCTGATGATGACTTCCCAACCTATGAATTCAGCCCAAACCTTTCTCTAGACCCACACATGTGTCCAGGGCATTTCAACATGGATACCTCACATGCATCTGAAACTCAGTATCCCGAACCCAACTCATGGCTTGATTGATCCTGGATCTCTGCCTCGCCTCCTTGCATGTTCCCAACTCAGGACCCCGCTGGCCAAACCACGGACCCTGAGCGGCAACCTGTCTCTAGCTTTCCCATCCTCGCACATCTGCTCGGTCACCAAACTCTGTCCATTCTCTCTCCTCAGCTGCTCTTGCATCTGTCCGTTCCTCTCCATTCCCACAGACTGTGCCTGGTGGGGCAGAGGAGAAAAGCCGGGATGGGGAGCTGGGAGACCTGAGCTCCAGCCCTGGCTTTGCCACAGGTGATTACGGACCGGGGCACATTGCTGAGGCCCGAGTTCCTCATGTAGAACAATAGACACAGCGGGGCCTGACCTGCCTCCTGGGCTTGCTTTAAGGATCAAGCTTTCACATCACATTGTTTCACCTTGAATCTGAAACATAAAGTGCTGTGAGGATGACAGGGCATGGTGTAATGGTGAGGATTCTTCTACCCTGCTTCTTCCTCCAGGCAGCCTCCCCGGATCCCCCAGCTGCATGACACCCGCCCCCTCCTTCTCTTGACACACTTTGATAGGCCTCCCTTGCACTCAGCCCTGATGCACAGTCCCCTGGGTATGTGCTCAGTCTTGAGGGCAGGGATGAATTCCTGCCCATTTCTCTTTCCTTCAACTCAGCATAGGCCTGGCCCAGAGTTGACGTTCTGTAAATGTTTGCGGAACTTGGCCAAATGCCCTCAAGGAGCTCCCAGACACGAGGAGAAACAGACACACAGATGAGCAATATGGCGGGGGGGGGGGCTCCCCTGGTGGCACAGTGGTTGAGAGTCCACCTGGCGATGCAGGGGACACGGGTTCGTGCCCCTGTCCGGGAAGATCCCACATGCCGTGGAGCGGCTGGGCCCGTGAGCCATGGCCGCTGAGCCTGCGCGTCCGGAGCCTGTGCTCCGCAACGGGAGAGGCCACAACAGTGAGAGGCCCGCGTACCGCAAAAAAAAAAAAAAAAAAAATACGGCCAGGGCAGAGAGATCTGGCACATAACATCTAATCGTTCCCACGGAGGAAGATGTCCAGTGGGAAGGGCCTGGGAAGGGCCAGGCCGGGGCTCAGCCAGGATGCAGGCATCCCAGGATGTGTGCTCAGCGTCTGTTCCCATTGGTCAGTGTGTAGGCAACAAGGGTAGTGCAGGGTTTCAGACATGGCCCCCGGTTTTGGCTGAGTGGAGGGAGAACACTCCTGCGGAAAGCATCCTTCGTGGTCAGTGATTCTGACATACGAGGCTCCTATACATACTGATTAAACCACCTGGCGCTGCCCATCATCCTTTACAAAAAGATACTTTTCCCTGTGTTCTGCGGGACAGCCTCTCCTTTGTCCATCACCCGAAGTCATTAACATAATCCCTAGTAGCTGCTTTTAGTCTTCAGCTCTGGCCAGATGGAACTGAGAACTATTTTCTCACCTGCACCAAAGCAAACTGTCAAGAGGTATTAGACCCAATCTCCAGGACCCCACACCACAGACCCACACCCCACTGATGAACGCATGGAGATACGCCTTCAGGAACCGCACAGAGGATGGAGGAGACCGCCCTGCGGACTTCAAGCTCGTGGGTGTAAGCACTCCTGGATATGCCCCGGGAGTGATTCTGAACATTTCGATGTGCTTCTGCTCTCTTTGCTCTCTCACACGCCAAACCTCTGTCCTGGATGGCCTGAGACAGCTACCTCCTGGAGGGAAGGGCAGACTTAGACTTTGTTCCAAGGACACGGAGAGAGATCAAAGGCTTTTGACATTTGCAGTTGGATTCCGCAGCAGCACAGCACCCTTGCCAGCCAGGCTGCCATCCAGTGAAAGCATTTCCAGATTTTTCTTGTCCTCGAGCATATTAGCAATGGAGCTCCATGACCTAGGAGAAGCAGAGGACAGCCTGCTGCCTTTCCTGCCCCAGAGTTAGGGCAGGAAGGGGAGGGAGGAGGGAAGTCTTGCCCAGTACGTCTCCTGGAATCCTTCCTTGTGTGTGGCTGGGCTGCAGGCTGCATCCGACATGCCCCCACCCATCTCAGGCCAAGGGGAGGGGAAGGCGAGCTGAGGGGCGGAGGGTTTTCTAAAGAGCCAGTCTGTCAGATCACAGGAGCTTCTAAGAGGAAGGGGCTTGGCCCAGCCCCTGGTCTCCCTTTCCTTAACCACTCCTCCACGGCGGACTTGAGTTGTGACCACAGCACTCCCTCCCCTTCCCTCTTCTGCATGCATGCAAGTGTTTTTCTAGGGCAGTGATTCTCAACTGGGGAAAATTTTGCACCCCCCCGGCGGGGGGGGGCACATTTGGCAATCACAACTCAGTGGGTGGGTTGGGCAAAGGGCTACTACCAGCACTTTATGGGCAGGGACCAGGGATAGTGCCAAATAGCCTACAGGGCACAGGACAGCCTTTCATGACGAAGAATTTTCTGGCCCAAATGTCCACAGCTCTGAGCTTAGAAAGCCTGCTCTTGGTATATACTCTGGGTATGGCTCTGTGTGCCATTTTAAAATTTGATAAACGCTTCTGAATTGTCCGGCACACCTCCAGAGTGTCTATAACAATCCACTCCCACAACACGTAAGGCTTAACTTCTGCCAACATCGAGGACACACGTTTCTGAATTCTGAAATCTGCGCTTCCCAAGTTGGGCGTCTCCTCTTCTGTAAGTTGCTCATTCCTGGCATTTGCCCATTTTTCTTCTCTTAGGGAGCTCTAGGAGTTCTCTATGTATTCTGCACTCTAGTGCTTTGTACCTAGTCTTGATATTTCCACCCTTGCTTTTTTAGCATCTTGTCACATAGAAAATGCTGCATTTGAGAAAGTTAATCGTCTCACACTGTCTTTTGCTTTCTTTCTATCTTTGTCTTGTTTAAGGTGTTTTCTATCCCAAGATCATGGACATATTCCCCTGTGCTTTCTTCAGTAATTTTACGAATTCATTTTTAAGGTTAGGACTTTAATCTGTCGGTGATCTCTTCTCGTGACGGGTGTGAGGGAGCGAATTCCCTCATCGTGCCGTCACCAAATTACTGCCCTGCCCTGCATCCACGCCGCCCTCTTCCACCCTCCGCTTCCAAGGGCAAGACCCGTCAGGGCCCCGGACTCTGCCTCACCCCTCCCCGCTCAAGGACTGTTGCCTCTTCACCCAGGACATGCAGGAACATCACCGCTTGTGAAAGCTCACGCCTGCTACTGGATATCCTTCTGCACCTACCACAGTCTTTGCCTTTTCATAGCCCAGCCTCACGAAGAGCCCACCCTCCACTCCCTTACCCTCTGCCGACGTCCTGCTGCTGAAATGGGCCAATCCCAACTTCCTCCCCTGCTTGGAAAAACACTAAAGGGGTAACTACAGTTCTACCTTCAGTGTCAGCTGCCGCGTTTCTACACTAGGAACCAGTTTAAGCTAAGCTCCGATTCCGCACAAAAGCTGAAGAACGCGCAATGACATTTAATTACCCAGCACTGGGAGGCAACCTTCAGGGACCAGCATCACTTCCTGGGACTGATGGGGCGGGAGAACCACAGGCCAAACCCGTCGCTCCACATGCCCCTTGTGCAGATGGGCTAACTGAGGCTCAGGAGCTAACAGCCTGCCCAGCACTTGATCTACTCCCGGCCAAAGTGTCAGCAAAAGTGACATCCAGGGCGCATCTGAGTCTCAAGTCCAGACCTGTCACTCTTCAAGCCACTCCCTGCCCGAGGCCAAGCAGAGCCGAGGGCAAGTTTCCCATTTTAGGCTGTACTGGAGGCTCGGGGCTCTGGCTGGGCACTGGGTCTGGTGGGCATGGGGGGGAGGTGTTTGGGGGAGTGGCACCTGGAAGATCGGCGTGAGGGATACAAAGGGGGAAGAGGAGCTATGGCAGGTCACCCTGAGCACAGACGGAGGGAGATGGGAAATGCAGAGTGGACAGGGGGCCCGCTGCCTCTGCCCCCCCCCAAGGAGGCCCTGGTAGGTGTGCAAACCAAAGAGCAAGTGCATAAGGATCACAGGGCCAGCAGGGCCTGGGAGGAGACAAAAGGTGACAGTCAGGGAATCTCAGAAGAGCCGGGCGGCGGCCCGTCAGAGCAGGACCAGGGGTAGGAGGGCAAAAGCCCCGCTCCGGGCCCTCAGTGCAGTTCGAGCTGCTGCCAGTCTCAGGAAGAAGGCTCTGTGGGTCGATGCAGGGTCCCTGAAGGCCACTGTCATCGACTGAACTTGTGGCACCCCAGTGCCACGGCCAGACCTAGAGATCCACGTTCGTTGGATCCAAGCTTGATCACGGCTATTTCCAGGCTCTGTGGTTTCAGGGAAATCATTCCAGCTCTCAGAGCCTGTTTGCTCATCTGTAACACGGGATGTTAACATGTACACCTCAGAGAATTCTTTTGAGAATTAAATGATGACCATTATTCAGTGTTTTGTGAACATACTAGGGGTCTGTCCACGGTGGAAATCACATCCACTGGGGTTGGGAGGGGGCATAAAGGGGTGGCTACGTAAGAAAAACTCAGGGAGCAGCCTGAGGGCAAGGTGACCAGCATTGCCTTTCTGTAAAGAGGAGTGTCCTCCTTGCTAGTGTCTGCTGTCCGCATTGCGAGGCTCCAGGCCTGACATACCAGCCCCGTCAGCGGCTCCCACTCGGCAGACGTTTTAGGATCAGCTGCTCCATGGAGTTGATCTGCAGAACGGGGGGAGCAGTGATCAGAGCCTCTGGGAGATGCTCTTCTATCCAAATGAAGCAGATGGGAACCCGGGTTTGTGGATTTAGGGGCCCGGGGAAGGGATCCCTCCCATCCTTTGCCCCACTTTGCACACCTACGGTCACTACTTAATGCCCATCCCCCTCACCTGGGCCACCATGCACTTGCCTGGCCATGGTCCACTATTTCCCAGAGTCTTGAATCCGTTGCTTGGTACCTTCGCCCGGGGTAGAGCTCCCACTTGGGGGGCAGCCCGAACACGAGCAGATGGCTGGGGGACCTGGGCATCTGGGGGTGCACTGGTGTCTGCCACATGTGGACTGTGACGCTGATTTCATGCTGAAGGGACCAGAGAGGAGGGCGCACGTCAGGGATGGTTGAACTGCAGACACACAACCAGGGTCCTGGATCCCCTGGCCCGGCTGGTGGGCTGCCCAGACCAGAGGTCGATGGGCATGCTTTCAGAATCCCACACCCAGAGCCTTGGCACCATCACTTGGGGGTTTTCCTTGGACCAGTTCTCTCCAGGCCTCCTCTGTACCATCCTCCCACTGACCTGCACCCCACTCACCCCACCACACCCTGAAAAGTTAGCCTCTGTTTCCAGCCTGTCCGCAACATTGGGCCTACACTGATTACTCTGTTGGCCCTCTGTCTTGGCCACTTCCATAGTTTTAAAAATTCTCTTTTCAAAAATAAGATATCTAAAAAAATAAATAAATAAAAATAAGATATCCATAGACCTCAGGATCTGGGAGGGATGGGTTTTCCCTTAAAAATATTTTGTAGTTTTGATCATGGCCATCACTACTTGTTGTGAACATTAAAAGAAAAAAAAAAATCAGCCAATCCAGAAAGGTATAAAAATGAGGGAAAGTCACCAGACAACTATAACCAAAGCTCCATGTGTTTTGCAACTAAATGGGAAGTTCTTTACAGAGTTTTCTATCAGAGTATTTGTCTTTGTGCTGAACGTTTTTCCGAGCTAAGAATCTAGCCCTTTATCAGTCATACATGTTGCAAGTTATTTTTCTCCGTTTGTTGTCCTAACTTTATGAGCTGGCTTTGCAAGAAGGATAGTTTTAATTATGTGGCAAAATCTCTTTCCCTTTGGATTCTGGCTTCAGATCAGGCGTCAGCAAAGTATGGACCCAATCTGGCCCACCACCTGCTTTTGTAAATAAAGCTTTATTGCAAACAAACACTACTTCCTTTGTGTGCTGTCTTTGGCTGCATTTGCACTACGAGGGCAGAGTTGAGTAGTTGCTACGGAGTCTTTACCATCTGCAAAGCTGAAAATTTTTACTATCAGACTCTTTACAGAAAGTTTGCTGACCCTTGCATTCGATCATGCTCGAAAGCCATCTCCCATCCTAAGACTGCATGTGAAAACCCAGATCTACTATTCAGAAATAATCATTTCAAATTGTGAAAACAATGCTCAGCCTCCAGGTTCCCCTCCCCCACTCATGGCTAAGTTATTTGAAGAATCCATTCTTTTCCCATTGAACACTTTTGTATGCTTTTTAAAAACTTCCTAAACTATTTTGTCCAGAATTTTCTGCATGCTTTATTGGGTGGAAAAGACTCAGTGTTCTCAACAAAAAATTTTCTGGATTACCTATTTGAAGATAGCTAGGAAATGTGTTATATTGTTTAAAATGACCGTGAATTGTTTATTTAATACCTGGATAAGTATTTACCATATTACCCTGAAGTATTTATATTTTGTCCCTCAAAGATGGGCTGTGATCCAAACCCCTAGTTTAGGGCAGCTCTTTCCAATCTGAGTGATCATCCTTATCACCTGGGGAGCTTTTAAAACATAAAGGGTCTTAGACTCCACCCAAGGCTCCTGAATCAGTTTCCAAGGTGGGATTCTAGAATGTGTTACCTCTCAAATGCTCGCCCAGGCCATTCAGATGGTGAGCTGTGTCTGTGACCTCCACAGAAGTAGATTATTCCCATTTTGCAGGTGACGAGCCTGAAGCCAAGGTAAATTTTATACTGTTGGCCCACCTGCTGCTCTAGGTTGCAATGCTTTTGCTTGTGCTTGTCCTGTCTCCTTTCTGATCCTGGAGAACTCCTACTCATCCCGCAGAGCCCACCTGAATAGCCGCCGGATGTGTGAAGCCTTTTCAGCATGCACTAGAGGCAAGACTAGGCCCTGAGCTACCTCTCTTTCAGCCACCCCATGGAGGACTGCATCATCTCCTGTAGATAAGCTCTGCCTGTGGTCCCTCCAGGCAGGGGCTCCTGGTCAGCACGCTCAAACCCACACAGGCCGAGTTTTCCAGCGCCAGTGAGAACTGCATCCTCATTGCGTAATATGCAGGGCCCCCACGGGCTAAAGTCCACGTACCACCCTTCCGCTGCCTCCCCTCATGCCCCACGACTCACTGTGCTGCCAGGGGAGCCCCTGCCCCAAGCTCTGTGGGAGGGACTGATCCGCAAGGCCACAGTCACCCAGGTCCTTCCATTCTCATCCTCGTAGATGCCAGGCCTCCGGAACCACAGGCAGCATGGGGGCGACCCAAGGGGCGGAGAAGCTTCTGCTTCCATTGCAAGGCTGTGCCCAGGGCAGGCCTCGAGGCACACAGGGAACCTCCCAGGTGTTCAGTCTCCTTAAGTGGACTGGCTCCCGAGTGGGGTGAGGCCGGTGATCCTGGGGGCGGGGCCAGTGAGCCTTGGCAGGGGCTGCAGGGACCAGCGAGCCCAGGTGTGAGGGTTCGAGGGGGTTGAATAAGGGGCAGAGCCAGAGCGGGGAGGAGCCCTCTGCCTCTGGGGGCAGGCAGGGGCGGGGCCACAGAGCAGGAGTCGGAGGAACTGGGCCCACCTGCCTGGAGGTGCTCGGACCGGAGTCAGGAGCCTCAGGGGCCGGCGGATAAGAAGCTCCCCAGGTACAGAGCCCCCCCAGGCCTCTGCGCAGGGGCAGTTTGGTTCCTTAAGATCAACACTCCCCTGCTTCCGCTGATTCCTCCGCAGCCTATCGCTGGCATCCTCTGCTCTTGCCAGGCCTTATGCAAACCTCCGAGCTCCAGATTCTGAGCTGGCAGGGACTGCCAGGGCATCTTCCCGTGGCCATTCCTTCAGCAGGACCCCGATCGCGAACCCTTGGGGTAGTGAGCTCAGTGGATTCTTGCCCCTGGAGATAGCTGGCCAGGGAACCTCCTGGGCAAATCAGGCTCCCTCTCCACAGAAAATGAGCCAGTGCCCCAGGGGCATTTGCAATCGGGATCGTATAAAGTGTGAGGGAAACCAGGCCACGGGAGGGAGGGTGTGTGGCCATCCTGCACACCCTATCCTTGACCATGGGGTCCGGAGCACCCGCTTGGCCTGGTCATCTTATTAGCTCTGCTTTGCCAGGAGGCCACAGACACAAGAGGCAGGCCCATGTGGTAAGCACCCTGGGCTTCTGAGCCTGAGCTTCTTTTCACAGCAATTCCACCTCCTTCCCTGGTGTTTTTCCTTCTATCGTGGGATTGGAGTGGCCGTAGGAGACGAGGGGCATTAAGGTCTTGAATAACACGGTCACATACATGGAATCACATACATCTGTTACCGTATTCTATGGGATAGGAGCAGGTCCTGCCCACACTCAATTATACAAGGATGTAGATATCAGGAGTCAGGGCTCAAGGGGGTTCCCCAGAGCCTGTCTGCTATAAGCACCAACCCCACTGGGTTACTCTGAGGATGAAATGAGATGGTGTATAAAGAGCAGTGCCTCTAGCACATAGTGAGCACTCGAAAAATGCCAGGTACTAGCTATGCTCCCAGACTTGTCCCCTTCCTGAGCAAAAGCCATCAGTCCACCCTTTGTAACACGAACGCAACTAGTATTTATCTCTATCACTCCATATCACAAACATGTACGGGTATTCTCAACCTCACTCCAAGATGAGCCAGTATGTGGCTGTATGTGGGGTGGGGGCAGAACTGGTCAATACGTGCAGAGCATCTACGCCACATGAGGCACCATACGTGTGTCCTCTCAGTTACGTCTCCCAACAACTCCATGAGCTAGAGACTGTCATCCCCACCTCACGCCACTGAAACTGAATAGAAGTGCTTCACTGATCTCCCTTCTCATGCCATGTGCTCCATCCTGGGCCCCTTGGACCTGCACAGAAGGAAGATCACTGGCGGGCTATGAGAACAGAAATTTGGACCCTTGTCCTTCAGCAGGCCCATATCATGTCTGAGATACAGCAATGTTTCCTGGCCAAGTGTCCATCTTTGGTACCTGCAATTTGAAGGATTCACTCTCCAGGGTGGGTATCACCAAAGTCTTTGGGAAGCCCTTTGATCTCTCCAGGATAGCTCTGGGCAGAGCCTTGTAAAGACAGTGTAGTCTCTAGCAGGTCTGTGTCTTTATTCCCGTCTTACCCTTAGGTTCTTCATAACCTTTTTTTTTCCCCTTAGATTCCGTTTATATGTGTTAGCATACGGTATTTGTTTTTCCCTTTCTGACTTACTTCACTCTGTATGACAGTCTCTAGTCCATCCATCTCACTACAAATAACTCAATTTCATTTCTTTTTATGGCTGAGTAATATTCCATTGCATATATGTACCACATCTTCTTTATCCATTCATCTGTTGATGGACACTTAGGTTGCTTCCATGTCCTGGCTATTGTAAATAGAGCTGCAATGAACATTTTGGTACATGACTCTTTTTGAATTATGGTTTTCTCAGGGTATATGCCCAGTAGTGGGATTGCTGGGTCGTATGGTAGTTCTATCTGTAGTTTTTTAAGGAACCTCCATACTGTTCTCCATAGTGGCCGTATCAATTTACATCCCCACCAACAGTGCACGAGGGTTCCCTTTTCTCCACACCCTCTCCAGCATTTATTGTTTGTAGATTTTTTGATGATGGCCCTTCTGACCGGTGTGAGATGCTATCTCATTGTAGTTTTGATTTGCATTTCTCTAATGATTAATGATGTTGAGCATTCTTTCATGTGCTTGTTGGCAATCTGTGTATCTTCTTTGGAGAAATGTCTATTTAGGTCTTCTGCCCATTTTTGGATTGGGTTGTTCGTTGTTTTTGTTATTAAGCTGCATGAGCTGCTTGTAAATTTTGGAGATTAATCCTTTGTCAGTTGCTTCATTTGCAAATATTTTCTCCAATTCTGAGGGTTGTCTTTTGGTCTTATTTATGGTTTCCTTTGCTGTGCTTGAGGATATGGGGAGGGAGAAGGGTAAGCTGTGACAAAGTGAGAGAGTGGCATGGACATATATACACTACCAAACGTAAAATAGATAGCTAGTGCATCGCACGGGGATATCAGCTCTGTGCTTTGTGATCACCTAGAGGGGTGGGATAGGGAGGGTGGGAGGGAGGGAGATGCAAGTGGGAAGAGATATGGGGACATATGTATATGTATAACTGATTTACTTTGTTATAAAGCAGAAACTAACACACCATTGTAAAGCAATTATACTCCAATAAAGATGTTAAAAAAAAAAAAAACGACAGTGTAGTCATGCCTGGACCCAATGCTATCCTCCTCCAGCAGAGGGCGCCCTTCACAAACCTTAAGTCCAGGTGTCCTGGTGCTGGGGCCCTCAGCCTACGGGGATGATTCTAGACCACAGATGGGCACTGAGCAGGACTTGGAAGGCTGGGTCTTGGTCACCAAGATCTCTGCATATTCTGCTCATCTCCTCCCATGTACTGAGCCCAAATTGGCCAAGGCAGGCTGGACACTGGAGTCAGATGGCCTGGAAATAGCATGGCACAGATGGGGTTGTTCACCAGCATGAATAAGGACATGGAGAGGGGACATTCAGGATGTATTTGGAGGTCAGAGAATAATGAGGATTAGCTAGTGCTGGGGATGCAGGCTCATCATAAGAGGAAGGAGGAGAATATGGTGGTGGTATGTGTGGGGGGGTGGATGCTGCCGCTTCATTGCAAGGATGCCAATCCAACTAGTTGATTTTGATCAAGTTGATCAGGAGCAAAGACAGTGTTTGGGAAAGGAAATGGCATAAGTACACACTTGATAAACGTTTGAACTAATGATAAAACAAAAGAGTGACTCAGTAATCGGGGATTCCTAGAAATGGACTGGATGGAGATGGTTCAGGCAGTATTACAGGCAAAAACATCCAAGTTCCAGTTCTGTTTATTTCAAACTATCAACAGTATAAATTGGCAGGATGATAAAAGAAACTCGACGCAGCCATGGAACTGAAGAATGAGCGTTTGGGGAAGTTTTGTCTATTCCAAGGCATTGACGATATAGTCTGTTTTCTTCTAAAGGTTTTATTGTTTTAGTTTTTATATTTAGATGCAATTTACCTTTGTGTGTGATGTGAGGAAAAGATCTAGAGTATCTTTTTCCATGTTAATATCAAATTAACTTAATCCCATTTATTAAAAAGACTATCCCTTCTCTCCTGTATTGTATTATCACTTCTGTCATAAATCTGGAACATATATGTACGGGTCTGTTTCTGGAGTTTCTTTTCTATTCCATTCTTTTTTTTTTTATATCCTTGTGTCAATAGCACATTTCTAACTACTATAGCCTTAAAATAGGTATGGATATCTTGTAGTATAAATCTCCTAGCTTTATTCTCCGTCTAGACTGCCTGGATAATGTGATGGTTAATTTTATGTGTCACCTTAGACAGTGTTTTGGGATAAGAGTAACATTTAGATCGGTGAACTTTGAGTAAAGCAGATTGCTCTCCATATTGTGGGTGGGCCTCATCCAATCAGCCGAAGACCTTAATAGACTGAAAAGGCCTCCCCAGGCAAGGAGGAATTTTCCAGCAGACTGTCTTTGGACTTCATCTGTATCATTGGTTCTCCTGCCTCTCCAGGTTGTGCACCTTTAGCTCTCCTGGGTCTCCAGCCTGACAGCCCACACTGCAGATACTGGACTTGCCAACATCCATATTCATGTAAGCCATTTCCTTATAATAAATCTCTTTCTATATACATATATGTACATATACACACATGCCCTGTTGGTCCTATATCTCTGTAGAACCCTAATTCAGCTATTCTCTAACCTTTGCAATTCCATATGAATTTTAGAATCAGTTTATTACCATCCCTCTCCTCCAGAAAGCCTGCTAGGATTCTGATTGGGATTGTGTTGTATCTATAGGTCTGTTTGAAGAGAACTGACATCCATACCATATTGAACCTTACAATCTCAGGATAGTGTGTGTCCCTCCCCTCCATATCTTAGGTTGTCTTTAATTTTTCTCTATTTTTATTAAACTTGTTCTTAAGTATTTGACTAATGCTATTCTTCTTTGGTTTTTTTTGCGGTACGCGGGCCTCTCACTGTCGTGGCCTCTCCCGTTGCAGAGCACAGGCTCCGGACGCACAGCCTCAGCGGCCATGGCTCACGGGCCCAGCCGCTCCGCGGCATGTGGGATCCTCCCGGACCGGGGCACGAACCCGTGTCCCCTGCATCAGCAGGCGTACTTTCAACCACTGCGCCACCAGGGAAGCCCTGACTAATGCTATTTTAAGTGGTGTTATTTTAAACTCTGTGTTATATTTGTTTGCTGCTGGTATAGCAAAACGCAACTGATTTATGTATATTGTCCCTACATCCAAAAATTCACTTAACTCTATTTTTTTTTGATATTTTGGGAAATTCCCAGTCATTACAGCTTCCGTTATTCCTCTCATTCTCTCTCTCTTCTTCTGTGCTTCCAATTACACTTTGCTACACCTTATAAATTGTGTACCATGCCTCCTATGCCCTGTGCTGCTTTATTTGAGGCTTAAACATTTTTCCTCTCTGAGCTTCAATTTTGATGTCTCCTATCGGCTTATTTTACAGTTCATTATTAATCTTGACATTTGCTGTGTCTAATCAGCTCTTAAACCAATAAGTTGATTTCTTAACTGCAAATATTATATTTATCAGGTCCAAAATGTTCATTTGATGCTTTTTTTTAATAGATTTGAAACTTCTCTGATAATCTCTATCTTTTGAACCATTTTGTCCATCATTCTTTCTGTATCCTTAAACATACTCCTCAGTGATTTTAAAGTTCTTTTCTGATACTTCTGGGTTACTAGTGGGTCTGCTTCTATAGTCTGCTTTTTCACTTGGTTTTCAATTACATGTTTTTTCTTTGGGAGTAATTTTTAGGTGAATACCAAATAGTGGGTATAAAACCCCGGAAAAGTTCTAGATAGTACTGTCTTCCCCCAGATGGCGTTAACTGTTTCCTCTGCTGGGCAGATAGAGTGAGATACTGAACAGCTTACTTCTGATAAGAACAGAATTGAATCAAGGTCCAGTTCCAGTTCCAGTGAGCATCAGTCTACCTCCCTCAAGTTCACCCTATTTCTATAGTGTGGCTCTCAGTCAAGAGCCTGGTAGGGCTTTGTCTCGACACAAAGAGACTGCGGGAGATTCTGTTCTGTCTTTCGGGGCTCTGGCTTTGCTCTTCAGCATCCTGCCCTGAGCCGCTTCTCTTTGTAAAAAGCCCTTTTGGGAGAGGGCACTGGTCTAAGTATGAGGTCCCTCAAGTCTCCACTTTGGCCAAATGCATCAGAATCAGCCAGTGTCCTCAGGAAAAAGGCAGTCACAGGTGCCTGATGGTTGATGTCAGTTCATTGCTCCCTCCCGTACCTTCAGCTCTTACCAGGTTGTCCTCACTCCAACCCCTGGTGAACCTTTGTCTTTTCAAGAGACTCCAGAGAATTCTAGTCTGTTTTCAGAGGTCTTCAGCTTAGTTTTTCAGCCTCTTACGTCACACAGCTTCATAATTCAACACATATCTCTGTTACCAAACACAGGTCCAGCTGCTCACTGCTCTGAAGCCAATAAAGAGGCAAGGTTGGTGGAAAGGAAAGTTTGCTTTATTTCAGAGGCTGGCAGCTGGGAGAGGAAGGGCGGACTCATGCCCAGAGGCTGACTGCCCCTCCCTCCCAATCAGTGGGCAAGAGCTTTTATAGGCGGAGAGAGGGGGCTACATGCAGAAACAGCACAGTCAGCTGTGACCGTCACCTTGAAGTTGGTCACTGGTGGTCTGACCAGCATCGTCTTCATTGTTTTAAGTACGGTTCATCTTCAGTTCCAGGGTCGGTTTGTTCCCATTTCCTTGAGGCCAGTTCTCGGAATGGCAGCTTATGTCATGGCTACAGTCTGGTCATCATGTAGTTAACTTTTTCCACCTGGAGGTGGCTTCAGTATCTATAAGACAGCTCAAAGGATATGGCTCAGAATATTATCTGTAGCCCTTGAGGAGGAAATAAAGTCCTTGACTTTGCTTAATGACTAAACTATTATTATTTGGTCTCATTTGACTGTTTTCCTTTGTTTCTGCATTTTCTCACTTCTCTGATTAAACTTATTCTTTGACTAACGTTTTTCTACAGACAAAAGGCAGACGGAGGACATGGGGGGTAAGAACCGTAGGGTCCTGCTTTGTTTCGTCTCGAGTGGAATCTGGCTGGATGCTTGTGGCCCCCCAAGCCTCCAGTTTTGTCACTCTACACCAGCCCTGTGATCCAGCCTTATTTCACCCTCTAGCCTGGACCCAGAATCATCAAATGACCAGAAGGGAAAAGCATTTGCAGATGCTCACCTCTGAGAAGTCTCCCCTTCTCCAGAATTTTAGTTCCTCTGGTCCTGGTTGCTCCATAGCTCCCTAATGCTTTGGGAAATACAATTTTTATTTTTATCCAGATTTTCTATGGCTTGGCTGTAGCTGTGTCCTGTTGCAAACTATTTCATCTTACCCCAAAGGATGGAGGTATTTTTTTTTAAGGTGGAAGAAATTAAACCATGTCTTTGTACTGATGGAAGTGATCCAAGAGGGAAGGAAGGGGTGATGATGACAGGTAAGGTACAAACTGAAGGCAGTTCTTGAGAAAGGGAGGCATAGAGGTGAGAACCCAAGTGGATGGCTTGCCCTTGAGGGGAGGAAGGATTCTCTTTCCATTGTAACTGTGGTAAGAAGGAGAAGCAGGGTTAGATGCATTTAAGAGTTTCAGATTAGTGGGGGTGAGAGGAAATTCCCCTCCTCCACTTTTCATAAGAAAATTACAAATGGCTTGGAGAGACCTAATGCTAGAAAATAAACACCGTATATGAAATTATTAGCAGGTAATCACAGCGAATATATTTATGATCCTTAGGTAGGGACAATCTTCTTAGAGATGGTACACAAAGCAAAAGGCAAATAAAAAGACTGATTCATCTTGAGATGCCCAAAAGTATATCTTCTAATGGCAATATATTAAGGAAAAAAAGGACCAAAATGGGAAAATACTAAAAATATGCAGCAAACTATTCGTTTCCAGAATATAAAGAGAATTCTCACAAACCAATTAAGTAAAAGGAGCAACTCATTGGAAAAATAGGAGAAGGCTCAGATAAGTTCACAGAAAGGAAATGCAAATGGCCGATTGCCATACCTCGACCTCACAAGGAATTGAGAAAATGCAAACTTTTAAAATGAGATACATTTTAAAAACTCTATAATATCGGCAAAAAAAAAAGAAAGAAGAAAAAGAAAAACGCGGAAAAGCATTTGCAAAAATGAAACGTGGACAAGAGGCGTGGTTTGCCTTATTGGCCAGGCCCCTTCTGCACTAGGAGAGGGTAAAATGGAACCAGGTCACCGGAGTCAGTTTCCACAAAACTAGCACCCCCAGCAGGCAGGTGGGCCAATGTAGGTTTCTTTACTGAAGGTTGGGTCCGTTTCAGAAGGGACATTTTGATGCAGAAGAGACAAATATTAGGGTTTGGGAGAACTTGGACTTCCCCTTGAGTTTTGTAAGACAAAACACCTAGGAACTTTAGCCTTTGCAAGGAGAGATTCCCCAGTGGACTGTCCCTCCAGCCCGTTATCCTGCCTGCCCACCTGCGGGATAACCCCTCACCCCATAAGCATCCATTTCTTAAGTCTCCACTTGGATAGATTCCACCCCTGCCGGCAGGTGAGCCCTCCCCTCCCGTGGCCCCTCCCTCTTCCTTCAGAGTGTCCTTTTGGTCTGGCCCCTGGGCTACAGCAGGGTGTAGGCTTCAGCCAGGTGGGTGCTGCCCAGTTTTACAAGCCTGGGGAAGGGGGAAAGGGCAATTGGTCTGATGGACTCCAGTCTGATGGCCAAGGGTGAACCTGGCCTCTCTGATTTGAGTTTCCTCATCGGCAAGAACTATAAGTTGCTAGTTCTTTTATTAACAGATCAAAAGAGTCGGCATTTCTCCCAAGGACAGACATTTCCCCCATAGGACACGACAGTCTAAAGCCCAAATGAGGAAACGTTTTCTCCATTAACACAGAGCCTGTCCTGCCCTTGCAATCTGGTCTGCATTGTTGTCAGAGGGGCTTTTGAGTTCTTCCCTGCCTCAGGGGATGGAGTATGGGCTGGGGCGCTGTCTTTCACAGCAGAGCTTTGTTGGAAGAGGATCAAGAGTTGAATTCATGTAACCCCGTTATTCTTTCTCCCTCCCCACAAAAATGGAGAGAGAGGGTGTCAAGGGTGTCTATTCCTCCAGAAACCATAATAATATTTTCCATTTGCAAATGAGTTGGGAAACCAGAAGCACACAGCTTCCAGCCTGTGGCACGGACTCCAGAACCACTGCTTCCCGCCTTCCTGTTCTGACTTCTGCTACAGCGTCCAACTCCCTTGGCCTTGACTCATAGCATGTGGGTTTATAGTGACTGGATAGTAGTTAAAGCTTTATATCTGGGCTTCCCTGGTGGCGCAGTGGTTGAGAGTCCACCTGCCGATGCAGGGGACACGGGTTCGTGCCCCGGTCTGGGAAGATCCCACATGCCGCGGAGTGGCTGGGCCCGTGAGCCATGGCCGCTGAGCCTGCACGTCCGGAGCCTGTGCTCCGCAACGGGAGAGGCCACAACAGTGAGAGGCCCGCGTACCGAAAAAAAAAAAAAAAAAAAGCTTTATATCTTTGTCTCCACTCGACCCTGGCTCCCTGACAAAAAAGGTACCTTAGAGTATTTGAAATTAAGTGGGGTTGGCCATCAAACATCCCTGAATCCAAACTTAATTCCAACCCTTACTAGTTGAGTGACCTTGAGCCTGTAACTTAACGTTTTTAGCCTTCCTACTCGTCACTGGTAACATGAATGGGGTATCAACCTTAATAAGTTGTCATAAGGAACAATAACATTTGTAAAGGCTTTGGCGCATGGTAGGGCCTCAGTCAATGGTAATTTGTTAACTAAGGGTAAGGTACCATCTCTTATTCATCTCTGTGTTCCAGCATCAAATGTAGCACTGGAAATGTAGGCGGGACCCAGCAAATATCAATACTTGTTGGACTGAAATATTCTTTAGTCAGATGTTTTCTTGGTTCAAAACAGCTCCAGCCACATCCAACATGAACCCAGAGGTGTGCTGGAATAGAACTTATTCAGACACTCTTCCTGCCAACGCCTTATAGAAAATGCACTCAAAACTAAAAGTGTTCACAGCACAGCAGAGGCCCTGGTTATTGAGTTTGCAGTGAAAGGAGAGAGGTTAGGATAGACAAAGCCCCATGCCGAACAGATGGCCCCTGGGACTCTGTAATTATCGTACTTTACTTGAAGGTCTTCTTTGTAATTGGTCTAGTGAGGTCAGCATCTATGCCAAGGTGGCTCGTGCGAGCTGGCTGCTCGCTGAGGCCGCCCTTGTGTGCCTGGGGTTTCTCCTGACGGTGGTACCGAGCTTCCACGAGCATGCATGGGGCTCCAGCTGCATCATCCCTCCACAGCCTCTCCCTCTGGCTCTTTGGGCCGTGGTTTTAAATGGTCCTTCGTTTAATCCATCAGAATGACCCAGAAGGAAGCAATTGGCTGTTAGTGGGTCATTCCCTGAAGCCCGGTGGCAGCATTCTTTTTTCTTTTCTTTTTTTAAAACAATTTTTAAATTTTATTTATTTTTTTATACAGCAGGTTCTTACTAGTCATCCATTTTATACACATCAGTGTATATATGTCAATCCCAATCTCCCAATTAATCACACCACCACCATCACCACCCCGCACCACTTTCCCCCCTTGGTGTCCATATGTTTCTTTTCTAGATCTGTGTCTCAATTTCTGCCCTGCAAACCGGTTCATCTGTACCATTTTTCTAGGTTCCACATATATGAGTTAATATACGATATTTGTTTTTCTCTTTCTGACTTACTTCACTCTGTATGACAGTCTCTAGATCCATCCACGTCTCCAAAAATGACCCAATTTCATTCCTTTTTACGGCTGAGTAATAGTCCATCATATATATGTACCACATCTTCTTTATCCATTCGTCTGTCAATGGGCATTTAGATTGCTTCCATGTCCTGGCTATTGTAAATAGTGCTTCAGTGAACATTGGGGTGCAAGTGTCTTTCTGAATTATGGTTTTCTCTGGGTACATGCCCAGTAGTGGGATTGCTGGATCATATGGTAATTCTATTTTTAGTTTTTTTAAGGAAACTCCATACTGTTCTCCATAGTGGCTGTATCAATTTACATTCCCACCAACAGTGCAAGAGGGTTCCCTTTTCTCCACACCCTCTCCAGCATTTATGGTTTGTAAATTTTCTGATGATGTCCATTCTGACTTCTGTGAGCTGATACCTCATTGTAGTTTTGATTTGCATTTATCTAATAATTAGTGACGTTTAGCAGCTTTTCATGTGCTTCCTGGCCACCTGTATGTCTTGTTTGGAGAAATGTCTATTTAGCTTGTCTGCCCATTTTTGGATTGGGTTCATTGTTTTTTTACTATTCAGCTGCATGAGCTGTTTACATACTTTGGAGATTAATCCTTTGTCTGTTGATTCATTGGCAAACATTTTCTCCCATAATGAGGGTTGTCTTTTTGTCTTGTTTATGGTTTCCTTTGCTGTGCAAAAGCTTTGAAGTTTCATTAGGTCCCATTTGTTTATTTTTGTTTTTATTTCCATTACTCTAGGATGTGGATCAAAAAAGATCTTGCTGTGATTTATGTCAAAGAGTGTTCTTCCTATGTTTTCCTCTAAGAGTTTTATAGTGTCTGGTCTTACATTTAGGTCTATAATCCATTTTGAGTTTATTTTTGTGTATGGTGTTACTGAGTGTTCTAATTTCATTCTTTTACATGTAGCTGTCCAGTTTTCCCAGCACCACTTATTGAAGAGACTGTCTTTTGTCCATTGTATATCCTTGCCTCCTTTGTCATAGATTAGTTGACCACAGGTGCGTAGGTTTATCTCTGGGCTTTCTATCTTTTTCCATTGATCTATGTTTCTGTTTTTGTGCCAGTACCATACTGTCTTGATTACTGTTGCTTTGTAGTATAGTCTGAAGTCAGGGAGTCTGATGCCTCCAGCTCCGTTTATTCCCCTCAAGAATGCTTTGGCTATTCGGGGTCTTTTGTGTCTCCATACAAATTTTAAGATTTTTTTGTTCTAGTTCTGTAAAAAATGCCATTGGTAATTTGATAGGGATTGCACTGAATCTGTAGATTGCTTTGGGTAGTATACTCATTTTCACAATATTGATTCTTCCAATCCAAGAACATGGTGTACCTCTCCATCTCTTGGTATCATCTTTAATTTCTTTCATCCACTTGTATAAGTATATCCACTTATAAGAAAAGTGTCTTATACTTTTCTGCATACAGGTCTTTTGTCTCCCTAGGTAGGCTTATTCCTAGGTATTTTATTCTTTTTGTTGCAATGGTAAGTGGGAGTGTTTCCTTAATTTCTCTTTCAGATTTTTCATCATTAGTGTATAGGAATGCAAGAGATTTCTGTGCATTAATTTTGTATCCTGCAACTTTACCAAATTCATTGATTAGCTCTAGTAGTTTTCTGGTGGCATCTTTAGGATTCTCTATGTATAGCATCATGTCATCTGCAACACTGACAGTTGTACTTCTTCTTTTCCAATTTGTATTTCTTTTTCTTCCCTGCTTGCCGTGGCTAAGACTTCCAAAACTACGTTGAATAATAGTGGTGAGAGTGGACATTGTTGTCTTGTTCCTGATCTTAGAGGAAATGCTTTCAGTTTTTCACCACTGAGAATGATGTTTGCTGTGGGTTTGTCATATATGGCCTTTATTATGTTGAGGTAAGTTCCCCCTATGCCCACTTTCTGGGGAGTTTTTGTCATAAATGGGTGTTGAATTTTGTCAAAAGCTTTTTCTGCATCTATGGAAATGATCATATATTCTTCAATTTGTTAATATGGTTTATCACATTGAATGATTTACGTATATTGAAGAATCCTTGCATCACTGGGATAAATCCCATTTAATCATGGTGTATGATCCTTTTAATGTGTTGTTGGATTCTGTTTGCTAGTATTTTGTTGAGGATTTTTGCATCTATATTCATCAGTGATACTGGTCTGTAATTTTCTTTTTTTGTAGTATCCTTGTCTGGTTTTGGTATCAAGGTGATGGTTGCCTCATAGAATGAGTTTGGGAGTGTTCCTTCCTCTGCAATTTTTGGAAGAGTTTGAGAAAGGTGAGTGTTAGCTCTTCTCTAAATGTTTCATGGAATTCACATGTGAAGCCATCTGGTCCTGGACTTTTGTTTGTTGGAAGATTTTTTTTTTTTTTGAAAACCTCTTTATTTCGAAAATGCTGAATTCAATGGTCAGCTTCTCCATGCATTTTATTTATCCCTCTTTTTTTTTTAACATCTTTATTAGAGTATAATTGCTTTACAATGGTGAGCTAGTTTCTGCTTTATAACAAAGTGAATCAGTTATACATATACATATGTTCCATATCTCTTCCCTCTTGCGTCTCCCTCCCTCCCACCCTCCCTATCCCACCCCTCCAGGTGGTCACAAAGCACCAAGCTGATCTCCCTGTGCTATGTGGCTGCTTCCCACTAGCTATCCACCTTACGTTTGGTAGTGTATATATGTCCATGCCTCTCTCTCGCTTTGTCACAGCTTCCCCTTCCCCCTCTCCATATCCTCAAGTCCATTCTCTAGTAGGTCTCTGTCTTTATTCCTGTCTTACCCCTAGGTTCTTCATGACATTTTTCCCCTTAAATTCCATATATATGTGTTAGCATATGGTATTTGTCTTTCTCTTTCTGACTTACTTCACTCTGCATGACAGACTCCAGGTCTATCCACCTCATTACAAATAGCTCAATTTCATTTCTTTTTATGGCTGAGTAATATTCCTTTGTATATATGTGCCACATATTCTTTATCCATTCATCCAAAGATGGGCACTTAGGTTGTTTCCATCTCCGGGCTATTGTAAATAGAGCTGCAGTGAACATTTTGGTACATGACTCTTTTTGAATTATGGTTTTCTCAGGGTATATGCCCAGTAGTGGGATTGCTGGGTCATATGGTAGTTCTATTTGTAGTTTTTTAAGGAACCTCCATACTGTTCTCCATAGTGGCTGTACCAATTCACATTCCCACCAGCAGTGCAAGAGTGTTCCCTTTTCTCCACACCCTCTCCAGCATTTATTGTTTCTAGATTTTTTGATGATGGCCATTCTGACTGGTGTGAGATGATATCTCATTGTAGTTTTGATTTGCATTTCTCTAATGATTAATGATGTTGAGCATTCTTTCATGTGTTTGTTGGCAGTCTATATCTTCTTTGGGGAAATGTCTATTTAGGTCTTCTGCCCATTTTTGGATTGGGTTGTTTGTTTTTTTGTTATTGAGCTGCATGAGCTGCTTATAAATTTTGGAGATTAATCCTTTGTCAGTTGCTTCCTTTGCAAATATTTTCTCCCATTCTGAGGGTTGTCTTTTGGTCCTGTTTATGGTTTCCTTTGCTGTGCAAAAGCTTTGATGTTTCATTAGGTCCCATTTGTTTATTTTTGTTTTTATTTCCATTTCCCTAGGAGGTGGGTCAAAAAGGATCTTGCTGTGATTTATGTCATAGAGTGTTCTGCCTATGTTTTCCTCTAAGAGTTTGATAGTTTCTGGCCTTACATTTAGGTCTCTAATCCATTTTGAAGTTATTTTTGTGTATGGTGTTAGGGAGTGATGTAATCTCATACTTCTACATGTAGCTGTCCAGTTTTCCCAGCACCACCTACTGAAGAGGCTGTCCTTTCTCCAGTGTACATTCCTGCCTCCTTTATCAAAGATAAGGTGACCATATGTGCGTGGGTTTATCTCTGGGCTTTCTGTCCTGTTCCATTGATCTATCTTACTGTTTTTGTACCAGTACCACACTGTCTTGATTACTGTAGCTTTGTAGTATAGTCTGAAGTCAGGAAGCCTGATTCCTCCAGCTCCGTTTTTTGTTCTCAAGATTGCTTTGGCTATTCGCAGACTTTTGTGTTTCCATACAAATTGTGAAATTTTTTGTTCTAGTTCTGTGAAAAATACCAGTGGTGGTTTGGTAGGGTGTTGGAAGATTTTTAATCACAGTTTCAATTTCATTACTTGTGATTGGTCTGTTCATATTTTCTATATCTTCCTGGTTCAGTCTTGGAAGGTTATACCTTTCTAAGAATTTGGCCATTTCTTCCACGTTGTCCATTTTATTGGCATAGAGTTGCTTGGAGTAGTCTCTTAGGATGCTTTGTATTTCTGTAGTATCTGTTGTAACTTCTTTTTCATTTCTGATTTTATTGATTTGAGTCCTCTCCCTCTTTTTCTTGATGAGTCTGGCTAATGGTTTATCAATTTTGTTTCTCTTCTCAAAGAAACAGCTTTTAGTTTTATTGATCTTTGCTATTGTTTTCTTTGTTTCTATTTCATTTATTTCTGCTCTGACCTTTATGATTTCTTTCCTTCTGCTAACTTTGGGTTTTGTTTGTTCTTCTTTCTCTAGTTTCTTTAGCTGTAATGTTAGATTGCTTATTTGAGATTTTTCTTGTTTCTTGAGGTAGGCTTGTATAGCTACAAACTTCCCTCTTAGAACTGCTTTTGCTGCATCCCATTGGTTTTGGATCGTCGTGTTTTTATTTTCATTTGTATCTAGGTATTTCTTGATTTCCTCTTTGATTTCTTCAGTGATCTCTTGGTTATTTAGTAACATATTGATTAGCCTCCTTGAGTTTGTGTGTTTTACGTTTTTTCCCCTGTAATTCATTTCTAATCTCATAGCGTTATGGTCAGAAATGATACTTGATATGATTTCAATTTCCTTAAATTTACTGTGGCTTGATTTCTGACCCAAGATGTGGTCTATCCTGGAGAATGTTCCGTGCGCACTTGAGAAGAAAGTGTAATCTGCTGTTTTTGGATGCAATGTCCTATAAATATCAATTAAATCTATCTGGTGTATTGTGTCATTTAAAGTTTCTGTTTCCTTATTTATTTTCATTTTGGATGATCTGTCCATTGGTGTAAGTGAAGTGTTAAAATCCCCCATTATTATTGTGTTACTGTTGATTTCCTCTTTTATAGCTGTTAGCAGTTGCCTTATGTATTGAGGTGCTCCTATGTTGGGTGCATATATATTTATAATTGTTATATCTTCTTCTTGGATTGATCCCTTGATCATTATTTAGTGTCCTTCCTTGTCTCTTGTAACATTTTTGATTTTAAAGTCTATTTTATCTGTTATGAGTATTGCTACTCCAGCTTTCTTTTGATTTCCATTTGCATGGAATATCTTCTTCCATCCCTTCACTTTCAGTCGCTATGTGTCCCTAGGTCTGAAGTGGGTCTCTTGTAGACAGCATATATATGCGTCTTGTTTTTGTATCCACCTAGCGAGCCTGTGTGTTTTGGTTGGAGCATTTAAGCCATTCACGTTTAAGGGTATTTTCAATATGTATGTTCCAATGACCATTTTCTTAATTGTTTTGGGTTTGTTTTTGTAGGTCCTTTTCTTTTCTTGTGTTTCCCACTTAGAGAAGTTCCTTTAACATTTGTTGTAGAGCTGTTTTGGTGGTGCTGAATTCTCTTAGCTTTTGCTTGTCTGTAAAGCTTTTGATTTCTCCATCGAAACTGAATGAGATCTTGCTGGGTAGAGTAATCTTGGTTGTAGGTTCTTCCCTTTCATCACTTTAAGTATATCATGCCACTCCCTTCTGGCTTGTAGAGTTTCTGCTGAGAAATCAGCTGTTAACCTTATGGGAGTTCCCTTTTATGTTATTTGTCATTTTTCCCTTGCTGCTTTCAATAACTTTCCTTGTCTTTGATTTTTTCCAGTTTGATTACTATGTGTCTCAGCGTGTTTCTCCTTGGGTTTATCTTGTACGCGACTCTCTGCGCTTCCTGGACTTGGGTGACTATTTCCTTTCGCATGTTAGGGAAGTTTTTGACTATAATCTCTTCAAATATTTTCTTGGGTTCTTTCTCTCTCTCTTCTCCTTCTGGGACCCCTATAATGCGAATGTTATTGAGTTTAATGTTGTCCCAGAGGTCTCTTAGGCTGTCTTCATTTCTTTTCATTCTTTTTTCTTTATTCTGTTCTGCAGCAGTGAATTCCACCATTCTGTCTTCCAGGTCACTTATCCGTTCTTCTGCCTCAGTTATTCTGCTATTGATTCCTTCTAGTGTATTTTTCATTTCAGTTATTGTATTGTTCATCTCTGTTTGTTTCTTCTCTCATTCTTCTAGGTCTTTGTTAAACATTTTTTGCATCTTCTCGATCTTTGCCTCCATTCTTTTTCCAAGGTCCTGGATCATCTTTACTATCATTATTCTGAATTCTTTTTCTGGAAGGTTGCGTATCTCCACTTCATTCAGTTGTTTTTCTGGGGTTTTACCTTGTTCCTTCATCTGGTACATAGCCCTCTGCCTTTTCATCTTGTCTATCTTTCTGTGAATGTGGTTTTTGTTCCACAGGCTGCAGGATTGTAGTTCTTCTTGCTTCTGCTGTCTGCCCTCTGGTGGATGAGGCTATCTAAGAGGCTTGTGCAAGTTTCCTGATGGGAGGGACTGGTGGTGGGTAGAGCTGACTGTTGCTCTGGTGGGTAGAGCTCAGTAAAACTTTGATCTGCTTGACAGCTGATGGGTGGGGCTGGGTCCCCTCCTATTCGTTGTTTGGCCTGAGGTGACCCAACACTGGTGCCTATCTGGGCTGTTTGGTAGGGCTAATGGTGGACTCTGGGAGGGCTCACGCCAAGGAGTACTTCCCAGAAGTTCTGCTGCCAGTGTCCTTGTCCACACGGTAAGCCACAGCCATCGCCTGCCTTGCAGGAGACCCTCCAACACTAGCAGGTCGGTCTGGTTCAGTCTCCCCTGGGGTCACTGCTCCTTCCCCTGGGTCTTGATGCGCACAGTACTTTCTGTGTGCCCTGCATGAGTGGAGTCTGTTTCCCCCAGTCCTATCAAGGTCCTGAAATCAAATCCCACTAGGCTTCAAAGTCTGATTCTCTAGGAATTCCTCCTCCCATTGCCGGACCCCCAGGTTGGGAACCTGACGTGGGGCTCAGAACCTTCCTTCCAGTGGTTGGACTTCTGTGGTATAAGGGCTCCCCAGTCTTTGAGTCACCCACCCAGCAATTATGGGATTTGATTTTACTGTGGTTGCACCCATCCTATCATCTCATTATGGCTTCTCCTTTGTCTTTGGATGTGGGGTATCTTTTTTGGTGGGTTCCAGTGTCTTCCTGTCGATGACTGTCCAGCAGCTAGTTGTGATTCTGGTGTTCTCGCAAGAGGGAGTGAGAGCACATCCTTCTACTCTGCCATCTTGGTTCCTAATCAGTGGCAGCCTTCTTATGATGAAGAAATTGGGTCTTTGCAAGGAGCAAGCTTCCAATCAAAGCCTGGGGGGATGAGGGGAGGGAGGCTACTGCGTCATAAACTTCCCATGGGAACTGTTCTGTGTGGTCTCTTCTCCTCATTCTAGAGATGAGGTGCCAAGGCTCAGAAAGCGACCATCACTTGGTGAAGATCATGGAGCTGGTGAGCAGAAGAGCTGGAATCTGAACTCCAGTGTGTCTGATTCCAGAGTCCAAGCTTTCTTCCACTCTGCAACTCTATTCATTGACTGATAGAAACCAGGCTGGCATTCACAAGCTGGGCACACATGTCCACGGAACTTAGCCAACCTCTCTAGTTACACTGCCAAATACTACTCACTCCTATAATCCTTGTAGGCCATCTAGGGCCCAGCTCCAAGTTTCTCCATCATAACAAAGGGCATCATCTTATTAACTCGGGTCCTATAGACTCCAACTTGTCTAGGAGACGTTCTGGGGATGAAATGCACAAGGGTAATGGATGGAGTGCCAGATATGCAAGGCCACGGTCATAGGTTCTTGGAGATCTCAGGTCCCAGGGATGCCAGCCAATATCTGGTTTTCAAGAGGAAAAGAGATTAAGCCATCTCTCCCTCCCTTGTGTTTATACAAATGTCATGCATTCCCTCCCACCCTTTAAAACAAGCTTCCTCACCACCATGTTTCTAGGTTGAAGGTCAGCAGAGTGGAAGGATTAAAAACACATCCTGGAGCCAGATTATCTGGGTTCAAATCACATCTCTGCTATTTACTAGCCATGCGAACTGCAGCAAGTAACTGGCGGGGCAAATGGGGATAATGAGAACACAGCCTACTTTGTGTAGTTGTAAGGTTGAAATGAGCTCATGTGGGCTGAGTCCTTAGCACAGTAAGAGCTTTGGGTGTTGACTACTACTTTGGGTACTGTGCTAGCTCTCCACCTTCCCCTTCGAAGCCAGATGTCCCAGAAGAAGCCAGAGGCACTGTCTTGCTCAAGCTTCACGCCTCTTACAGAGCACCTTATCATCTTGTTTCTGCCAACCACCTTCCCACCTCAACTCCGCACCCTCTACTGCAAGTGCTGTCTTGAAGGTCCCATGGGCCACCCTCCTAATGGTGGCAGACGATGGGCAGACACCGTCCCGGCATCTCTGCATTGTTTCATGCTGCTGACCCTCCCGCTTTTTAACAGTCTTTGGCTTTCCCTTTGGTTCCACATCTTGACACTGGTGATGCTCACCTTTTGACATAAGGTTTAAAACGGTGGGCGGAATTGAAATTAACTACCGTTCATCTCCTAAATGTTTTCCCCCTAAACTTCTGATAATGGTGTGCATTCCCCACCACCCCCCGCCCTGCTGCACCATTCGTCTTTCTCATCAGAGAATCTGAGTGTTTTGTTGATGGGGGCATGGGGGACTAGCTAAGTGAGGCTTCATCAAACAAACAGAGCAAAAAATGTGGCCACTTAATCACTGTCCATCTTCGTTCCCCGAACTGGATTCCCTAGCCTCCAGGAAATAGGAGATTTCCTGCAGCATTCCAACTTTCATGGTGCTCTAGGGACCTCCTATAGGAGATGGGCAGGCATGAGGGCAAAGTGGAAGCAACGAGAAACCCTCAGATGTACACAAATGTGCAACATACAGCCAAGCCCACCTGCTGTGACCCACTGGGTCCATGATCCATTGTCAGTCCTCTCCCAGCACCTACAGCCATTCATCCCCCTGAAAGTTCAGCCCTGCACCAGCTCTGAGTCCAATTCTATCCTGATTTGGAGAAGGGGAATATGTAAAGGAGGCCTAGTCCAATGCCTCTGAGAATTCAGCATGTCCAGGCTGTCTGCTAGCCATACTGGTATCAGAAACTAGGATCTGAGCCCCTGCCCCACACCCTGTCCCTCCATCATAGAAGATGTGCCTTAATATTGACATTGCAGGGGGCACCTTCCACCCCCAATCCTAGTCCCCCAACACACACACACACACACACACACACACACACACACACTCTCTCTCTCTCTCTCTCTCTCTCTCTCATTCTTTGCAGAAACTGGAACACTGCCTCTGACCCAGGGCTTTGCCTTAGGCCCCACTGCCTGATAACAACTTCCCTGATGCTGGATGGATAAGGTAGACTATGCACTACATCTTCTTGGTGTTTGCAGTAGGCCTGGCACATATCAGATGCCTGATAAATGTCAGGAAAACTAAACTGTTGTTGCCGATGGCCTCGTGCCTGCTGCAGAGAAGTCGTGAAGAACGATACAAAGAGCACATCTTTTGGAAGAAGACACTCAGGCTTGGATGTGCGTTCTGAAACGTATGAGCTTTGTGATGGCAAACACGCTACTTGACCTCTTGGATCCTCATTTCCTCGGTTTGTGAGGATTAGAGATGACATATGGACACGTGTGCTGTCATCCCTGGTCAGGCTTGTTCTTGATCGGTAGTGGTGTGGAAACAAAATTATTAGAATCTCCCCTACCCATGCTGCTTTGAGAAGGGAAATAAATCAGAAAGATATCTTTTCCTTTAGGAGAAGAGTTAACTGTAGTACAAAGAAACTAGGAAGCCATCACTTGGACCTTCATTTGTCCAGAACAAAAAATGTCGTCTCGGCTCTGAAATATCTGTGGGACCTTCTCAGTTACAAAGCTTGTTAGCTGAGCTGTTTGGACTAAAGTGAAAAGTTGCCACTCAGATTGCATTTTATGACACTCGGATTTTCTTCTGGGGGTTCACTCTCTTTAAGTTTCCTGACACGCAAGGTCCAGGAATGTTAGAGACTTCTCCACTGCATAGAGGGTCTGTATCACTTTTAAAAATATAAATCATAAATCATATGATATCACTTATAAGTGGAATCTTTAAAAAAATGATACATGTGAACTTATTTACAAAACAGAAACAGACTCACAAAGAGAAAACAAAGGGGAAACGTCAGGGGAGGGATAAATTAGGAGTTTGGGATTAACATATACACATACTATATATAGATAATAATCTATAAAAATAGATAATCAACAAGGACCTACTGTATAGCACAGGGGAACCCTACTCAATTCACTGTAGTAACTTATATGGGAAAAGAATCTGGAAAAGAATAGATATATGTATATGTATAATTGAATCACTTTGCTGTACACTTGAAACTAACACAACATCGTAAATCAACTATACTCAATATAAAATAAAAGAAATTTTTAATATATAAATCAGTACCCTATATTCCGTGTAGACTGGAAGCTTTGTGATACACATTTTACATTATGGCTCACGGCATATAAAACATGGCAAGTGTAGGAGATTACTGAGAATGTGTACGTGAAGTCATTTTAAGATGTGAACGTTCAGGATTTTTTCCTTTGTTGTCGTTTTTCATGTCTTTCCCCTTGTCGCCTCTTGCTCTGGGTCCTGTGTTCCCCATCACTATGCATAAGTCCATCTGCTTTCAGGTGGTCGCGGGAGCAGCTTCCTCTGCTGATTCTCCCTGTCTCATTGATTTTTAACCAACCTCTATACATAAAAGTGCTTTGTACTGTTTCAGAACCTAAAACACAGCCCAGAACACAGCAGAAGCGATTGTTATTATTATTATTGAATCCCTGTGTATTGGCTGTTCTCAGACAGCGGTAGTCACCCTTCTGCTTAGGTGTCAAACTTACCTCTTTGCTGGTCTCCCTCCCTCGGCCTTCTATCACCTGGCTTCTATGAATTCATTCAACAAAGATTTATGGGGCCCCTGCCTGGCGCTGGGCATGGCCCCAGGTGCTGCAGGTTCAGGAGTGAATGAGACAGACGCGTCTCTCCTGTTCCAATCACTGTCCATTCTAGTGCAGGGGGCAGATGATAAAGAAAAGACAACTGGTATAAGTCTGGATAGTGAAGAGTTCTGGGGAAAATAAAGCATCATAATGGATGGAGCATGGTGGAGGGAGGGGGCTCTATGTCAGACCACGTGGTCCAGGAAGCCCTCTCTGCAGAACTCCGTGACCGGGGGGAGCATCTTCCCAGGAGGCAGGCAGACGGTATGAAGATGCCAAGGGAAGGACTAGCCTGAGGTGTTTGAGGACCAGAAAGGCTGGGATGAAGGGAAGAGTGAGCTCGGATGAGATTAGGAGGTGGGGATGGGAGGCAGGTCATACAGGGCCCCAGAGGCCAAGATTTCATTCCATAGGCCATGAGAAACAGGAGAAGCACGAATTGGCTGTGGATAAGAAGGTCAGTCTGGCCGCTGTGTGGGGAATGGACTGTAGGGTTTGAGAGCAGGACCCAGAGACCCCTTGGGAGGAGGTTGCAGTGGTCCTGGTAAGAGGTGCATGGCCTGGGCTAGAAAGGAGGAGGGGCTGGGTTCGGGTCACGTTTTGGAGGTCAAGGTGATAGGACAGGCTGGTGGATTGAGGAGAGGTGTGGTGGAGAGAGAGGAGGGGCAGCCGACCAATATGTGCTTGGCCAGCCTTCCTGGCCTCCTCCACTGGGCCTGGTCTTCAACTGTGTTCTAGAACCTTCCTGGCTCTACTCCTCCCATTCTGGACATTTCAGAGCCCCTCTCTCCTCCCTGCTGCCCCCTCACCTCCCTAATTTCTCTTCCGACCAACTCCAAGAAGGAGAAGGAGGAAGGAGGGGGAAAAGTACGTGTCTAGATTCTGCAACAGCCGCTGCTCCTGGCCCAGTGTGACAGCGTCTGCGATATAAATCCACAGTCTCTCTGGATAACACAGGAAACAATTACTCATGCAGATGAAAATCTTTTATCCCTCTCCTTGACAGCTAGCAGCTCAAGGAGCCTTTACTATGTCAGTCCTCAGTCAAGATAGAAGCTAATATTTTCCATCTGGAGTCTCTGGGATAATATAAGGCAGCTCCTGGTTTAATAATGAGCTTCCAGTGTTTGGCTGGGCCATAGAGTTACAAAGCAGGGGGAGGAGGGAGGCTCAGAACAGTCAGAAAGATTCCAGGAAAGTACATCTGAGAACTGCAGGGGGAAAGTTATTTCAAAGTTAGGGGAAATCAGACACGGCGCCAGCATAGTTATAGAGACGGCAGAGGGGGTCCCGGGAGACAGGATCCAGCAGACAGACCCTGGGCAGGACAGGGTCCAGAACTGGGAGCTGGGGTCCTGAGTTCCAAGCTGGGGCCTCGTAAATCCATTTATTCACTCACTCATTCAGCAAGTGTTTCCTGAATGTCCAGGTCCTGTGTAGATTCTACATTAGTCTCTGGCGGTGATGGAGGTGGAGGGATTGACAAATAAATAGAAAAATACCAATGCAGGGGGATAAGTATTATGATAGAAGAAAGCAACACAGATTTGTGTGCTGCTGGCCAGAGCCCAAAGGAAAGAACATTTTAGCAGAGGCCTTAGGTGAGCAAAGGTAGAGGGAGTGGAATTCCAGGCAGAGGGAACAGCATGTGCAAAGGCAGAATGACAGGGATTGGGGAATTGTTAGGATCACAGTGTATGAAATATGGGTTGGACAGTGTGGTAGGCAGCTTCTAAAATGACCCCCACCTCCAGATGTTCCCACCCTAGCAGCATCCCCTCCCCTTGAATGTGATGTGTCCTGTGAATTGCTTCTAACGCACAGAATACAGGGCAAAGGTGACATGATGTATAGGTTATACATAACGTGATTCATTATTCCCTCCCTCACTCACTCATTCATCCACTATTGTAATGATCTATCTTCACAGCAGTTATGAGACAGGCTGGGACCTGGGACCTTTTGCTGCAGTGTTTGCACGTGGACAAACCTCTCATGGAGCAACAAAATACGAAGAAACTATGTATGCAACTAAAACTAACTGTGTGCATGCTGCAATAGGGGCAACTTCTGTACAAAAGGTACAAAGAGACCAAAAAACCCAACTGCCGGTTCTCTGAGCCTGGCCTTTTCATGCTTCACAAATAAACAGAGGATCAACCCCGGAGGAAATGTTTAGCTGGAGAGAGTTGTTGCAGCTCCTGTGTTTGTCTCCAGGACTGTGAGATGTGTTGACTGAAGAGCTGATGACAATAACCCTGGAAACAGAAGGGGAATTCTTATAAATCACAAAGGAAAATAAATAACTTCACCCATGGAGGGAAAGAGACAGCTTGAGAAAAGCGACTTTGGAAGAAAGCTGCCTCTAGATAGCAGTCTTGTGGCTCTTGGTGTTCCGGCCGGGTGTCAGGCCTGAGCCTCTGAGGTGGGAGAGCCAAGTTCAGGACACTGGACCACCAGAGACCTCCTGGCCCCACGTACTATCAATCAGCAACAGCTCTCCCAGAGGTCTTCATCTCAACGCTAAAACCCAGTTCCATTCAATGAGCAGCAAGCTCCAGTGCTGGACACCCCATGCCAAACAACTAGCAAGACAGGAACACAAACCCACGCATTAGCAGAGAGGCTACCCCAAATCATAATAAGTTCACAGACACCCCAAAACACACCACCGGATGCATCCCTGACTACCAGAAAGACAAGATCCAGCCTCATCCACCACAACAGTCACCAGTCCCCTCCACCAGGAAGCCTACACAAGCCACTGAAACTACCTTACCCACTGGGGAAAGACACCAAAAACAATGGGAACTACGAACCTGCAGCCTGCAAAAAGGAGACCCCAAACGCAGTAAGTTAAGCAAAATGAGAAGACAGAGAAATATGCAGCAGATGAAGGAGCAAAGTAAAAACCCACCAGACCAAACAAATGAAGAGGAAATAGGCAGTCTACCTGAAAAAGAATTCAGAGTAATGATAGTAAAGATGATCCAAAATCTCGGAAATAGAATGGAGAAAATACAAGAAACGTTTAACAAGGACATAGAAGAACCAAAGAGCAAACAAACAATGATGAACAACACAATAAATGAAATTTAAAACTCTCTAGAAGGAATTAATAGCAGAGTAACTGAGGCTGAAGAACAGATAAGTGACCTGGAAGTTAAAATAGTGGAAACAACTACTGCAGAGCAGAAAAAAAAAAAAAAAAAAGAATGAAAAGAATTGAGGACAGTCTCAGAGACCTCTGGGACAACATTAAATGCACCAACATTCAAATTATAGGGGTCCCAGAAGAAGAGAAAAAGAAAGGGACTGAGAAAATATTTGAAGAAATTATAGTTGAAAACTTCCCTATGGGAAAGGACATAATCAAGTCCAGGAAGCGCAGAGAGTCCATACAAGATAAATCCAAGGAGAAACACACCAAGACACATATTAATCGAACTATCAAAAATTAAGTACAAAGAAAAAATATTAAAAGCAGTAAGGGAAAAGCAACAAATAACACACAAGGGAATCCCCATAAGGTTAACAGCTGATCTCTCAGCAGAAACTCTGCAAGCCAGAAGAGAGTGGCATGACATATTTAAAGTGATGAAAGAGAAAAACCTACAACCAAGATTACTCTACCCAGCAAGGATCTCATTTAGATTCGACAGAGAAATTAAAACCTTTACAGACAAGCAAAACCTAAGAGAATTCAGCACCACCAAACCAGCTCTACAACAAATGCTAAAGGAACTTCTCTAGGCAGGAAACACAAGAGAAAGAAAAGACCTACAATAACAAACCCAAAACAATTAAGAAAATGGTCATAGGAATATACATATTGAAAATTCCCTTAAACGTGAATGGGTTAAATGCTCCAACGAAAAGACACAGACTGGCCGAATGGATACAAAAACAAGACGTGTATATATGCTGTCTACAAGAGACCCACTTCAGACCTAGGGACACATACAGACTGAAAGTGAGGGGATGGAAAAAGATATTCCATGCAAATGCAAATCAAAAGAAAGCTGGAGTAGCAATACTCATATCAGATAAAATAGACTTTAAAATAAAGACTATTACAAGAGACAAAGAAGGACACTACAAAATGATCAAGAGATCAGTCCAAGAAGAAGATATAACAATTGTAAATATTTATGAACCCATCATAGGAGCACCTCAATACATAAGGCAAATGCTAACAGCCATAAAAGAGGAAATCGACAGTAACACAATCACAGTTAGGGACTTTAACACCCCACTTTCACCAATAGACAGATCATCCAAAATGAGAATAAATAAGGAAACACAAGCTTTAAATGACACATTAAATAAGATGGACTTAATTGATATTTTTGGACATTCCATCCAAAAACAACAGAATACACTTTCTTCTCAAGTGCTCATGGAACATTCTCCAGGATAGATCATATCTTAGGCCACAAAGCAAGCCTTGGTAAATTTAAGAAAATTGAAATCGTACCGGGTATCTTTTCCAACCACAACACTGAGACTAGATATCAATTACAGGAAAAAAAATGTAAAAAATACAAATACACGGAGGCTAAACAATACACTACTTAATAACCAAGGGATCACTGAAGAAATCAAAGAGGAAATCAAAAAATACCTAGAAACAAATGCCAAAGAAAACATGACGACCCAAAACCTATGGGATGCAGCAAAAGCAGTTCTAGGAGGGAAGTTTATAGCAATAAAATCCTACCTTGAGAAACAAGAAATATCTCAGAAAAACAACCTAACTTCACACCTAAAGCAATTAGAGAAAGGACAAAAAAACCCCAAAGTTAGCAAAAGGAAAGGAATCATAAATATCAGATCAGAAATAAATGAAGGAAATGATAACAAAGATCAATAAAACTAAAAGCTGGTTCTTTGAGAAGATAAACAAAATTGATAAGCCATTAGCCATACTCATTAAGAAAAAAAGGGAAAAGACTCAAATCAACAGAATTAGAAATGAAAAAGGAGAAGTAACAACTGACACTGCAGAAATACAAAGATTCATGAGAGATTATTACAAGCAACTCTATGCCAATAAAATGGGGAACCTGAAAGAAATGGATAAATTCTTAGAAAAGCACAACCTTCCTAGACTGAACCAGGAAGAAATAGAAAATATAAACACACCAATCACAAGCACTGAAATTGAAACTGTGATTAAAAATCTTCCAACAAACAAAAGCCCAGGATCAGATGGCTTCACAGGCGACTCCTATCAAACATTTACAGAAGAGCTAACACCTATCCTTCTCAAACTCTTCCAAAATATAGCAGAGGGAGGAACACTCCCAAACTCATTCTATGAGGCCACCATCACCCTGATACCAAAACCAGACAAAGATGTCACAAAAAAAAGGAAATTACAGGCCAATATCACTGATGAACATAGATACAAAAATCCTCAACAAAATGCTAGCAAACAGAAGCCAACAGCACATTAAAAGGGTCATACACCATGATCAAGTGGGGTTTATCCTAGGAATGCAAGGATTCTTCAATATTCGCAAATCAATCAATGTGATACACCATATTAACAAACTGAAAGATAAAAACCATATGATAATCTCAACTGATGCAGAAAAAGCTTTCAACAAAATTCAACACCCATTTATGATAAAAACCCTCCAGAAAGTAAGCATAGAGGGAACTTACCTCAACATAATAAAGGCCATATATGACAAACCCACGGCCAACATCATTCATAATGGTGAAAAACTGAAACCATTACCACCAAGATCAGGAAAAAGACAAGGTTGCCCAATCTCACCACTATTATTCAACATAGTTTGAAAGTTTTAGCCACAGCAATCAGAGAAGAAAAAGAAATAAAAGGAACCCAAATCAGAAAAGAAGTAAAACTGTCACTGTTTGCAGATGACACAATACTACACATAGAGAATCCTAAACATGCTACCAGAAAACTACTAGAGCTAATCAATGAATTTGGTAAGGTTGCAGGATACAAAATTAATGCACAGAAATCTCTTGCACTCCTATACAGTAACAATGAAAGAGCAGAAAGAGAAATTAAGCAAACAATCCCATTCACCATGGCAACAAGGAGAATAAAATACCTAGGAATAAACATACCTAAGGAGACAAAAGACCTGTATGCAGAAAACTATAAGAAACTGATGAAAAAAATTAAAGATGATACAGACAGATGGAGAGATATAGCATGTTCTTGGATTGGAAGAATCAACACCATGATAATGACTATACTACCCAAAGCAATCTACAGATTCAATGCAATCCCTATCAAACTACCACTGGCATTTTTCACAGAACTAGAACAAAAAATTTCACAATTTGTATGGAAACACAAAAGACCCCAAATAGCCAAAGCAATCTTGAGAACGAAAAAAGGAGCTGGAGGAATCAGGCTCCCCGACTTCAGACTATACTACAAAAGTAAAGTAATCAAGACAGTATGGTACTGGCACAAAAACAGAAAGATAGATCAGTGGAACAGGATCGAAAGCCCAGAGATAAACCCACGCACATATGGTCACCTTATCTTTGATAAAGGAGGCAGGAATGTACAGTGGAGAAAGGACAGCCTCTTCAATAAGTGGTGCTGGGAAAACTGGACAGGTACATGTAAAAGTATGAGATTAGATCACTCCCTAACACCATACACAAAAATAAGCTCAAAATGGATTAAAGACCTAAATGTAAGGCCAGAAACTATCAAACTCTTAGAGGAAAACATAGGCAGAACACTCTATGGCATAAATCACAGCAAGATCCTTTTTGACCCACCTCCTAGAGAAATGGAAATAAAAACAAAAATAAACAAATGGGATGTAATGAAGCTTCAAAGCTTTTGCACAGCAAAGGTACCCATAAACAAGACCAAAAGACAACCCTCAGAATGGGAGAAAATATTTGCAAATGAAGCAACTGACAAAGGATTAATCTCCAAAATTTATAAGCAGCTCATGCAGCTCAATAACAAAAAAACAAACAACCCAATCCAAAAATGGGCAGAAGACGTAAATAGACATTTCCCCAAAGAAGATATACAGACTGCCAACAAACACATGAAAGAATGCTCAACATCATTAATCATTAGAGGAATGCAAATCAAAACTACAATGAGATATCATCTCACACCAGTCAGAATGGCCATCATCAAAAACTCTAGAAACAATAAATGCTGGAAAGGGTGTGGAGAAAAGGGAACACTCCTGCACTGCTGGTGGGAATGTGAATTCGTACAGCCACTATGGAGAACAGTATGGAGGTTCCTTAAAAAACTACAAATAGAACTACCATATGACCCAGCAATCCCACTACTGGGCATATACCCTGAGAAAACCAAAATTCAAAAAGAGTCATGTACCAAAATGTTCATTGCAGCTCTATTTACAATAGCCCGGAGATGGAAACAACCTAAGTGTCCATCATCAGATGAATGGATAAAGAAGATGTGGCACATATATACAATGGAAAATTACTCAGCCATAAAAAGAAACGAAATTGAGCTATTTGTAATGAGGTGGATAGACCTAGAGTCTGTCATACAGAGTGAAGTAAGTCAGAAAGAGAAAGACAAATACCGTATGCTAACACATATATATGGAATTTAAGAAAAAAAAATGTCATGAAGAACCTAGGGGTAAGACAGGAATAAAGACAGAGACCTACTAGAGAATGGACTTGAGGATATGGAGAGGGGGAAGGGGAAGCTGTGACAAAGCGAGAGAGAGGCATGGACATATATACACTACCAAACGTAAGGTGGATAGCTAGTGGGAAGCAGCCGCATAGCACAGGGAGATCAGCTCGGTGCTTTGTGACCACCTGGAGGGGTGGGATAGGGAGGGTGGGAGGGAGGGAGATGCAAGAGGGAAGAGATATGGGAACTTATGCATATGTATAGCTGATTCACTTTGTTATAAAGCAGAAACTAACACACCATTATAAAGCAATTATACTCCAATAAAGATGTAAAAAAAAAAAAAGTAGAAGAGGGCAATGGGAGAGGAAGGTCAGAGGAAAAGATATGACAACTGAGCAGCCTCAGAAAGTTGCAACATTGTTGGTTTTAAAGATGGAGAAAAGGCGGCCACGAGGCAAGGAACATGGGACGGCTACAGAAGCTTGAAAAGGCAAGGAGATAGATTTTCCCTTAAAGACTCCAGAGAGAACACAGCCCTGATGACACCTTGATTTTAGCCCAGTGAGACCCATGCCGGACTTGTAACCTACAGAACTGTAAGATAAATGTGTGTTGCTTTAAGCTGCTAGGTTCGTTGTAATTTTTTACAGTAGCCATAGAAAACTAATACAGCTTCCGGAATGGTTCACTCATATGTTTGTTGACAGGAGACCTCAGTTCCCCAGCACGAGGACTTCTTTCATAAACCGCTTGAGCGTCCTTACAGCATGGCAACTGTCTTCCTCCAGAGCAAGTGATCAAAGAGAGAGAGCAAGGAGGAAGTTGGAATGCCTTTCAGGATCTGGTGTCTGAAGTGTAACACCAGCATTTCTACCACATTCTATTTGTAGAACAGCAAGTGATCCAAGAGAGAGAGCAAGGAGAAAGTTGGAATGCCTTTCAGGATCTGGTGTCAGAAGTATAACACCAGCATTTCTACCACATTCTATTTGTAGAACCACTAAGTCCAGCCCACACTTAAGGGGAGGGAGATTGAGCTCCACCTTTTAAAGGAAGGAGTATCAAAGAATGTGTGAGCTTTTGTCACACTATCCAAGATCACACCAGATTAAGCAGTAGGCTAGAAATTTTTAAAAACTCCAGTCACTGACTCCAAATTCTACTGTCTTTCTAGTTCATGGAATTACAGAGCTGGTTCTAAGAGCCAGATACCTTGGTCTTGCCACACAACAAGTGGTACTGAACCTGAGTTCCCAGGGGTGGTCACGGAGAGCTGAGAATGATTTTTAATGCTTTTAAATTCCAAAGGGAACACAGTACTCCCAGCCAAATGAGGCTGCACTAGCTCTTGCATGAAATGACATCAACCCAGTTTGCTTTTACTGTGACCAGAAGCTCTGGTTGGAAGTTATGAATGTCTTTAATAAAACCTGAAAGACCTAATGTTATTAAATCAGCTCCATCTGACAGACAACATCTTTCCCAAATGTGCCCTCTTGTAAAGCAACTATACTCCAATAAAAGTTAATTTTTAAAAAAATGTGGCCTCTGAGGGCAGAAAACAAAGAGCATCTCGGTGGGGTAGAGGTTGAGGATCACTGCTCTACAGCAGCCCTCTTATTTTACCGAAGGGGAAACTGAGGCTTGGAGAGGGGAAGGGCCTCACCCAAGTCATCCTGAGAGTTAAATAAAGCCAGGATTGGACCAGGGAATCTTCATTCCCAAGTCAGTGGTTGCAGCCCCCGAAGAGAAGGTTTTCCTTAAAGAGAGAAGGACAAGCAGGGAAGTGACCGAAGAATTTTCTACTCTTCCTCTGGGCAGGCTTTGGCAGCTTTAAGGTGGAACGCTGATGAGGAGAGGCCATAGATGTGTTTCCATGGGAATTAACGGGAGGTAGGTGCTACTTAATCTTGCAAGTGGAAATTGGGGGATGAAAGTGGGGTCCGCTGTCCAAACTACTGCGTGGATCCTGGAAGTATAGACCCACGGGCAAGACCTGACTCTGGCCGTGAGTTTCTTCTCTACCCTGGACAGCTCCTGAAAGAGGAGGACTCAGGTGAATTGATGCTTTGGGTTCCTAGAATAATTCCCAAGACCTACCCCGCACCTGCTCCCAGCCAAGCTCAGACCTGTGTAAAGACCCAGGAAGAATCACATCTCTGCAAAGACACTGGTGACCTTCCATCCCTTTCCCCACCAAACCTCCTCCCCATCTCAGCACAAGGCCCACCACCCACTCAGCCACCCGAGCCCAAAGCCCCGGCTTTTTCTCATTCCACACAGCTAACCAAACCCTGTTGAACCTTAGCGTATAAACTGGTAAAGTCCAAATAAGGTCTGAAGTACAGTTAACAGTAACGTACTGATGTTGGTTCTTAGTTCTGACAAATGTACTATGTTAATGTAAGATGTTAACAGCAAGGGAACCTGGGTGAAGTATACAGACTCTGTACTGTCTTTACAACTTTCCTGTAAATCTAAAATTATTCAGAAATTAACATTTTGGGCTTCCCTGGTGGCGCAGTGTTTGAGAGTCTGCCTGCTGATGCAGGGGACACAGGTTCATGCCCCGGTCCGGGAAGATCCCACATGCCGTGGAGCGGCCGGGCCCGTGAGCCATGGCCGCTGAGCCTGCGCGTCCGGAGCCTGTGCTCCGCCACGGGAGAGGCCACAACAATGAGAGGCCCGCGTACAGCAAAAAAAAAAAAAAAAAAAAAGAAATTAACATTTTATTTTAAAATTTAAGAATGAATGAATGTTTAAACAAAATGTGAGAGAGAGATATATATATATATATATATATATATATATAATGCAATATTATTCAACCTGATAAAAGAAGGACATTCTGACATACGCTACAACATGGATGAACCTTGAGGATAATTATGCTAAGTGAAATAAGACAGTCACAAAAAGACAAATACTGTTCATAGGGACAGAAAGTAGAACTGTGACTGCCAGTGGCTGGGCGGGGCGGGGTGGGGTGGGGGGGATGGAAAGTTGATATTTAATGGTTACAGAGCTTCCGTTTGAAAAGGTGAAAAAGCTCTGGAGGTAGATGGTGATGGTAGCCCAGCAATGTGAATGTGTGAAATGCCACTGAACTGTACATGTGGAAACAGTTAAATGGTACATTTATGGTATTCGTAGTTTACCATGATTTTTTTTTTTAATTTAAGAAAGACATTGGGAAGTTGCATTCTTGAGGAAGGCTAGAGAACAGGGCTTGTAGGCTACACAACCGAGACTGACCCCAAACTGCCCGGCAGACCTAGTTGATGCAGACACAGCTGCCAACACCGTCGGGCACAGACACCACCCCCAGGGCTGGACCCTGGACCCGGCAACTGCTGACCCGAAATCCAAAGGGGCTTCAGCGGCTGCCTCCCCCACCAGATGCTCCTGCTTCTTCACGTGCTTCTAACCCAAAGGGCAGAAGCCTGGGTCCTGTGCCCGTGGCCTGGATGCAGACCACCTCAGGAAATCCAGTATGTGTCATTTGCCTCCATTTCTTTTGTGGGACACGGTTCCAACTCAAAGGGTGGGAGATTTCTCCCAGATATCTTGGTGGTGTGGCCCTTTACTCCACAGAAGGGAAGGCACCTCCCTTCTACTTCTGACCAGCGGCATGCCTTGACCCGACTTTCCCAATATCCTCCCGGCTGGGGTCTGTCTCCAGAGTCTCCCCTGCAGCCCCGGTGACAGTCCTGCAGCCTCTGTGTCCCCTTGTGCTCGTCTCACTCTTCCTTACACTCACATCTGGGTGTCACCAAGGCCAACTCCGCCTCCCTAATCTCCCCTCTCCGCGTCCCCCTTTGCGCCTCTACTCTTAGAACCCTGGTGCACGCTCCCACACCTGCCCTCTGGTCCTGACCACTCTTATCTTCCCAGCACGATGTTTCTAGAACGTAAACCAGACCAAGGCACTCTCCTGGTCAAACTTCTTCTATCACTGACCCATCCATGCCTTCACCATAAATCGTCAAGGCCCTCACCCGGCATCCGTGCATCCGTCACTAGCAGCCTCCCCTATTGTCATAATAAAAGCACACAGCAGCTGCAGGCCCCATGCTCTTTCCTGCCCCCAAAGGCAGCTCTGCTGCATCTTCTAAATGGAACAGTCTTCCATCCTTTTCGACCAAGCAAAAGATTCAGCTCAGATGTAACCTCTACCTTGAAGACATCCTTGACCTCCAAGGCAAGATTGGGGCACACTCTGTGTCCCCTGATACACACCCTGACCGTCCACAGCCCCTACCATCTCCAGCACAGCACTTAACCACTCTGAACTGGAAACTTATGGTATTGTGACCCCTTACTAACCTAGGTACTCCTTCAAGTCTGGGACAGTGTGTTGTTCACCGCTACATCATCAGCATCTAGCACAGCAGACAGCAGGCCCTCAATAAAGGCTCAATGCATAGATGGGGCGAATGGACTTTTGGGCCCTAAAGAGCACAGCCCCAATCTCTGGGGGAACCGGTCCTGGTGTAACAGATCTGGCCCTTTAAGTCTAAGCGGGCTTTGCTCTGAGGTGATGCCAGCTCACCTGTGGCTTCCTGACCGCAAAGGCTCTTCCCTCAAAGCCACCAGGAGGAGGCCAACCTCTGGCCTCTCTCCAGAACTGCGTGGATGTCTAAGCTCAGGCCAGAACAGCTCAGAACCAGACTCCTGCCTACTGAATGATAGCCCAGTTCTGCTCGGGCTGTACCAGCCATGTTCCCATCACCTACAGCCTCACCTGAGCTGCTGGCTGGGCTGAGCCCTGCTGAGCCCTGCAGGCCAGCCCTGGCCTAAGTTTTAGCCTAGTTAAGGCCCTGGTCTCTGTGGTCCAACCACAGAAACCGCCTGGACGTCTGATGGTCCTACCTTCCATCATGCACCTTTCTGCTTCATCCCTCCCTTCCTTCCCTTCCTTCCTCCCCATTCGGTCCCTTCCTTCCCACTCCCTGCCGTATTTCTTTCCTTTCCTTCCTCCCCTCCATCCACAGCCATTTCCATGGGTGCCATCAGCCTGCCCAACAGGAGGAAAATAGAGAAACCAATAAATCCTGGTTGTCCCCACTCTTCCTGCCACTGTGTCAGACACCTGATAGAGAGTATCTCACTGCCTCCCGCCCACAACCTCTGACACTGGGATTATGATACTTGGCTTACAGAGGAGAAACCCCCCTCAGACAGGCTTGATCACTTATCCATCCTACCTGTTAAGTCACCGGCTAGGGTTCAAACCCTATTCCAAAGGATGCACCCATTTCCCTGAACTATCTGCTTTTTCTACTCTGCTATGTTCTTCTTCAAGAGGAGGATAGGGCTTCCCTGGTGGTGCAGTGGTTAAGAATCGCCTGCCAATGCAGGGGACACGGGTTCGAGCCCTGGTCCAGGAAGATCCTACATGCCGCGGAGCAACTAAGCCCGTGTGCCACAACTACTGAGCCTGTGCTCTACAGTCCGTGAGCCACAACTACTGAGCCCGCGAGCCACAACTACTGAAGCCTGTGCACCTAGAACCCATGCTCCGCAACAAGAGAAGCCACCACAATGAGAAGCCCGCGCACCACAACAAAGAGTAGCCCTTCTTGCCACAACTAGGGAAAGCCTGCACGCAGCAACGAAGACCCAACGCAGCCAAAAAATAAATAAATAAAATAATAAAAAAGAAAAAGAGGAGGATGGCCTTGTCCTTCTGACCTTGAAGAAGGATCAGCACCACAGCAGGGGGGAGAGCTCCCCACCCACCAAAAGGTTCCAGCAAAACACGGGGAAGCCTCGAAGAGGGGACATTCACTTCCTGTCGGAGGGATGACTGCATTTTGTCTTCAAGAATGCACAGGGCTTGGGCTTTGGGGAAGAAAGTTCAAGTGTAGGACAGGCAGGAAAGATGGGATGAGCTGCAAAAACATGCCACCCTCCCCAGGACTCTATAAGCCCGTGCGTCACTGGGAAGAGATGCCTATCCCCACCGAGGAAATGGAAATATGGGGCAGTGATAAAAAATAGCACCAGTAATGAGGCTGACATTTTTGGAACCACCTGGAAAGTGAAATATTGCAGACACTCCACTGGTGAAGTTATTTAGATTGATCTATACTCTCGCAGCGGGAGGTGGGGAGGCAAATGAGCCCATCACTTCAGGAGGAGGGAAAGAAAAGTCACCTTTGGTACCAAGATATCTTCCCAAGTCACAGAACCTAGCAATGCCTAAACCACATCTTTCTATCTTTAAATAACTGGGGGCTTTGCAGGCCAGGGCTCTTGGTCTGCATTGAAGGTCATTTAAAGAAACAAATGGTCATTGTAACTGTAACTACAGTTTGAAAAATAATGAAAAGCAAGCAGGAGGACACATAGAAACCACTCCCACTGTTGACTGTAGGCCCTTCGCTGGCCCCACCCCCTTTCCTCGCTTCCTCTTCCTCCCACTCACTTCCTGAACAACAGTCAATCCCTGCCCCCCCCCCCCCCCCCCCCCCCCCCCCCCGCCTACATGCAGCCCTGGAAACCCAGCGTCTTTCTGCACCACAGTGGGCTTATCCGGGGCCCTGCTCTACTAAGGCACCTCTCCCCCATGAGGAATGCCCAGGCTGACTGCTGTGAACCTTAAAATTTGTCACCATTGCTCATAAAGAAGCAATCTAAGTGCTTGGCAACGAGATAAGATGGGAAGCAGCGGATATCATTCATCTCATTTTCAGGTAAGGGAAACTGTAGCTTGGAAAGTCTAAGACACTTGCCCAAGGTGACGCGGCTCCTCCTGTTCAGACCCCGCCGTTGAGGTTAAGCAACTGGCCACACACATTGCCCAGGGAAGCACATGGCTTCCACTAATGAGCTGTCCTGGCTTCCACTCTTTGGCCAGTCAGCTCACATGCCATCTCTGTCAACCCACTGCCCGTTGCCCCTGTTTCTCTGGGTTCTGTAAGTGTGTGTCTTTCAGCGTCCTCCTGGAATATAACCACTGGCTCACCTCCACCTGCTTCCAGTCAAGACTTCCCTTTGGATTCCCCCCAGCCGTGCTCCCAGCAGCAGCATGTTGATGTCAAGATGCTCTGGCCGCCAGCCTCAGTCCCATAAGACTGTCACAGGGCAAAGCAGTCTGGCAGAGGGGAACGTCATTCATATAGCAATCACTTATGGAGTACCTGCTGTATGCTACGTGGGGACTGAGATTTCCGGGGTGAGCCAGTCAAACACAGGCTCTGCAGTCATGGAGGGAGAAGCCGAGTATTATTTAAGACTAGACGTTCAGATCCTGGCTCGACTTCTTATTACCTACGGGACCTCTCTGTGCCTCAATTTCCCCATCTGTAAAATGGGCATAATTATAGTACTTACCTCATAGGGTTGGTGTGAGGAGTAAATATACATGAAGTGCTTAGACAGTGCCTGGTATAGAGTAACATGCTGGGTAAGGATGTGCATCATTATTCTGGAGCACACAACCCCATGGGGGAAACAAACTTGAACAAATCGTTGTGCTAACATGGTCCCTAATTCTGGCTGTGTCTTAGCATCCCTTGGGGAACTGTTACAAACCCAGATTGCCCAGCCCCTCCCCAGACTTACTCACTCAGACTCTTTACGGATGGGACCCAGGCATCTGTAACTGAAAAGATCCGTAAGTGATTCTGATCAGGCTGGTTTGAATGGGAGCCGCTATTCGAAGCGCAAATGTTCCTCCCTGTAGACCTGAGAGGACAGGAGAAGGTCTCAACCAACTCGGCAGAGCTGAACCAGCGGATGCTGGCTGGGTATCAGAGATGGGGAGAGGAGTTAGGTACCTTCCCGCTTCCTGTAGCTCTAGCTCTCTAGGCATTCTACCAAAGGCAATCCACACTGCCCACTGCGGACACGTGTAGGGTCTGGGTAGACGGAATCTGTCTCTATAAAGAATGGGTCGATAGAGGGGAAGAGCCACCCCGGACCCATTAAAAATACACAGCCACAGAGAAATGTCACACTGCAAGGAACCGCAGGAGAGAATTGCTCTGAAAATTATTTTCTCCATTAAGCAGAAGGAAACTGTTAGGAATCATTTTCAGGGGGTCTCAGAAGAAGACATGGCCTCTCTAGAAGAAGGTCAAGGAGCCTCAGATGAGTCTGAGACCCTAGGGCAGCAGGCTGACATGAAGAGATGGGCTGAAACAATGAAAGCCTTCAAGAAAACCAGGATGCGGTTGCAAAGGTGAAATCTACATCTGCGGCGCTAAAGACGGAATTGACCAAGCCGAAAATCAAATGAAGGAAGTTGTAGTGGGTTGAGTATGAGCTCAAAATTCATGTCTACTCAGAACCTCGGGAGTGAATTTATTTGGAAATTATATCTTTGCAGAAGTAATTAGTTAAGATGAAGTTATACCAGATTAGAACAGAGCCTAAATCCAAAGACTGGTGAAGAGGCAAAAGGGTTCACAGAGATTCACAAAGAGGAAGAAGGCCATGTTGTGACCGACCAGTGGTTTTCTGGCCTCCTAAACCAATAGAAATTGATCAGAGGCCGGACAAGAAATTCAGGCAAGGCTTTACTGGGGCCCCTGCTGCAGCGGGGGGAGCGAGAACAAACAACAGGTTCTCTTGTTTGCTCGCTCCCTAAGCGGGGGCGGGGCGAGCTTGTTCCTTATATGGGGTGAGGGTAGGGGTGTGCCCAGGGGTCGGGCCAGAGGGGCGGCTTCCGTGGTTCGCCCACCCCTTAGGTGGCGCTGGGTGCAGGGGGCACGCACAGCTTTTTGCTGCCGACCCCCTGCTTCTGCTCGGGGCTCTTCAAAAGTGGCAGGTGGGTTTTTCAGTCTCTTTGTATCTTTTATCCAGAATTTGTCCCAACTGCGCATGTGCGCACAGTTATTTTTAGTCCTATACAGTTTCTTTGTATTTTGTCGCTCAAGGAGAGGTGTGTCCAGGTGCAACCACTGCAGCACTGCAGCAAAGGGTCCCAGGTCCCAGTCTGTCTCAATGTGACCACGGGGGCAGAAATTCTAGTGATGCAGCTACAAACCAAGGAATACCAAACATTGGCAGGAGCCACCAGAAGCTAGAAAAAGGCAAAGAAGAATTCCTCCCCAGAGCCTTCAGGGGGAGCATGGCCCTGTGGACACCTTGATTTTGACTTCTGCCTTCCTGAATTGTGAGACAATAAATCTCTGTTGTTTTAAGCCACTCAGTGCATGGTAATTTGTTACAGCAGCCCTAAGAAACGAATACAGATTTCTAGGTCATACTTCCAACTCAAAAGGAAAAAGACAACGGAATGAAAATGTTAAGAAATTAATAGCTATAGAGGAAAGAGAGAAAAGATCTAAACGACTGGGCTGCCTGGGCAAGCAACCAGGCCCCCAGTGAGTTTACCTAGACATGAAGGAAAGAGTTAAAAACAAGCCCTCGGACTTGCCTCATGGCGCAGTGGTTAAGAATCCGCCTGCCAATGCAGGGGACACGGGTTAGAGCCCTGGTCTGGGAAGATCCCACACTCCGTGGAGCAACTAAGCCCGTGCGCCACAACTACTGAGCCTGAGCTCTAGAGCCCAAGAGCCACAACTACTGAGCCCACAGGCTGCAACTACTGAAGCCCGCGTGCCCAGAGCCCATGCCCTACAATGAGAGAAGCCACTGCACTGCAGCAAAGAGTAGCCCCCGCTCACCACAACTAGAGAAAGCCTGCCTACAGCAACGAAGACCCAACGCAAACAAAAATAAATAAAATTTAAAAATAAGTAAATAAATAATAAAAATAAAAGCAAGCCCTCCATCTGGCCTTGTGTGTCTTATACTAAGGGTTTTTTTTTTTTTTTTTTTTTTTTTGCGGAACGCGGTCCTCTCACTGTAGTGGCCTCTCCCGTTGCGGAGCACAGGCTCCGGACGCGCAGGCTCAGCGGCCATGGCTCACGGGCCCAGCCGCTCCATGGCATGCGGGATCCTCCCGGACCGGGGCACGAACCCGTGTGCCCTGCAACGGCAGGCGGACTCTCAACCACTGCGCCACCAGGGAAGCCCAAGGGATTTTTTTAAAATAAATAAAATGTAAAAGAAAAGCAATGGCAGAATATTAACCTATTAATAAAAAGTTTTACCAAAAAGAAAACCAGCATAAATGGTGCGGGAGTACTTCAATAGAAGAAAATTCCAGACCTCAGAAGTTACACCTTCACATCACAGTGCCAGGTCAGCAGACTGATAAGGCCTGGCCAGGACTCGGTTACGAAGACGCGCCCCACGGCCACGTGCTTGCCACGTGCCTCCTCCCATTCTGTGCTCCAGCCGCAATAATTTACCCCACGTCTTCCCAACACGCTCTTTCATGGTTTTTCATGTATGCTCACCTCCTTTCCTAGAACTGGAATTCCTTTCCCAAACTCCCTTCTGCTCTCCCCCAGCCCTGCTTACCCTCTCGCCATTTTGGGGGGATCCACTTACCCTTCAGGTCACAGCCAAGCTTCCTTGCCTCCAAGAAGTCTGTGCCCTGGCTGCCTCCTTCCTTCTCTTGTGCCCTCTACACCCTAGACACAGGCCTAGGATCCCATTTCTCACATGCCATTGTAACTTACATTGTTCCATCTCTGTTTCACCTTCTAAACTGAGAGTTTCCTGAAGGCAGGACTCCCACCTTCCCTGTCCTTTTTCCTGCAGCTTCCTGCATGGTGCTCAGAGCTATCTCATCCTTGTGGGATAAATAAGCACAGTGCCTAGAGACAGCTAAATTTTCAAGAGCTGAAAAAAAAAATGCTTGAGACCTGAAAACAACGATAGCTCCAAATTTGGGGGGAAAAGTGCAAAATACAGTTAATGTTTGTCTGTTAACCATGACAATAAGTCAGTTTCATTAATTGTTCCATTTAATGTTCATAAAATGTCATTATAAATGGAAAAGTGTGTAGTTTTTTCTCTTTGCAAGAACCCCTCAATGGTTGCTGAGAAATCATAGATGATCATAAAGAATGACTTGCACCCAATAATTTAAAAAGTAAAACCAAGGCCTTAAAAGCCTTTCAAAACTTCTAAGGCAAAAGAAAAATTTTACATAGGGTGGATGTATTTTAATATATTTGATATGAGAAGAGATGGGGAATCAATCCTAAGGCCAGGGTGTCTGAGACCTACGATCTTAAACATCCCTGACGCTGCTGGAACATAACAGATTTTTCAATTGATGGGCGTCAAGTGAATTAAATGAACACAACCCTCAAAACAAATGGCCGTTTATGGGGTACCATCCTTGCAAGGAGGGTATACGCCTACATTGGTGGGCTGTGGAAGGTCAAGTGCCAAGATGTATCATGTGCACACGTATGTACAAGGAGGGAACCTTGTTTCTGCTCTGTTTCCACTTTGAGGGACATCAATTAGGGTAGCACTCATGGCCTCCTGCCAACCTTCACTCATACCATGAATTCTGATTAGGGGGAGGGGAAGTGGGCGTGCCCAGCTCAGCCCCTCCTTCCTTCCTCCTTCTCCTCAGGGAGCGACCCAGGTTCCCACAGGAAGTATATGTTTTGGGCTGCCCTTCCCTAGGTTTACAGGGGCAGGCCCCATGCAGGGATGCTGGTGGTGGTCTAGCTGTGCCAATGAGAATGGGTGGGACTTTCTGATAAAGGGTTCAACATCTCCTTTGTTTCCATGCACCCAAGCCACATTACACACAGCAAGTATGATTTCTTTCCTGTTCTTGGAACGGTTCATTGTGGGTGAACCTGCCACTCTGATGCTGACCTCGGCCATGGGATTTGCTTTAGCCAGTGGAATATGGGTAAAAGTGCCATTTCCATGCTGAGACTTTAAGAGGCATCACATGTGTCTGCTGGTCCCTGGCATTTATGCCACCTGCCATGAGAAGAGCATGTCCTGGTCCCAGCATCAGAGACACACAGAGCAGAGATAAGCCCATCCCGCAGCCTGAAGCAGAGCTGCTCTAGTACACAGATCCATGAGGTAGAAAAGTAAATGGTTTTTTTTTTTTTGTCTTTGGTCATAAGCCACTGAGTTTTGGGGGCTTGTTTGTTATGAAGCAAAAAGCTAACTATTACATCCTCCAACCTAATGCATAGAGGTGCTATTTTGCTCTCCATCTGCTGAACTCAGGCTGGGAAAGAGAGGTGTCATTTAATGAGTCCCTCAAACCAGAACAACATGCAGTATCACAGTGGAAAAGTCTGTGCATGGGAGCCTCTTAGGATTAGACGGTCCCCAAACCACTTGTACACATGCTTAGGGGACTGTATGGTTTGCGATGAAGAGCTCATGCAGTGGGTAGAAATAAACTGATCCAGGAACACAATGCTGTTCTCAAAATGAAGATGGGAGAGGGAATTCAACCCATCCTGCTTTTTTGTTGGGCCATTTGGAGTAATGGACCAGAACCAGAGCTATTAGGGGGCTGGTTCAAAGCTTCTGATTTTCTAGAATTTTTATTTGTCCCCTGGGAGTATCTTTCACAATTGCTTCTCTGCCTGTACTAAGATGACCTTTTTACTCATCTGTTTTCTCTCCTATGCTGGGAACTCCTGGAGGGTACGAAGTTCGTGTCTTATTCATCTTCATATTCCTAGAACCTAGCCCAGTGGATGAACATCCAGTTGGATGCATGTATAATGGGAGAACTCCCAGACTTCGGCAGGGCAAGCCGGGTGCACATTTCTGGTCCTGAAAATGATGCTTCCCTCGGCATTAGCTTTCCCAGACTGTCACCATCAAACGAAGGTTGACAGAAGCCCAGATTCCCTGCTCACTTCATCTGCTCAGCCCTGCAGGAGGTTCCCGGCTAAATGGATCAAGTTGAGCTCCTAGGGACCATTTCCACAGTTCCCTAAAAGGATGAGGCACAGCGACCTAAAATGAATTATTCTTCCCAGTAGACACCCTGTTGGCAGCCGCTAAAGCAGCATTTCCAAGGACATGGCGTGCATTTTTCAGGGGCAGAAGAAGCATCAGGTAAGTGAGCGCAGACCCGGGACTTTTACCTGTGCCTCCACTAGCCCTGTGACTTTGGAAAAGGAGCTTAATCTCCTTGAGCCTCGATTTTCTCATCCTTACAGTGACCTTCCTGCTGCCTGCCTCAGAGTACTTAAAGCATACATAATAGATGAAAAACGTCCAGCTCATAGTAGGCACTCGTGACAACTGAAGGCTTTTAAAAAATGTTTTGGCAACAGCTGGACTTTCCACCAAATGGGCTTTTTATAACCATTGGCCCAGAAGACCCAAAAGGTAATTCTATTTTGTTTCAGTACATCTTAGATCTGCCTCCTTTGAGGGGATGTAAAGCAGAGAAATGCTGAGTTGTGACTATTTTAAGGACTTTAGGGAGAATGGTGCATCTTTCAATAGTATATATGAAAGCTTTGCAGATTGAAAATTAAAGTGGTAGTTTTGGACCTGAGTCTCACCTGATGCCTGACCCCACTCTGGCTTTCCGATCTTCTTGGCCACGACTGTCCTTCCCAGGTGGCCTGGGCTCTGATCGCTGCTCCTTCCCTGGATGACCCTCTCCCTAGGCTGGCAGCTCACCCTTTTCTCTATCACAGATAACAGTACCTGCACCTCATCCCTGCATATCCATACCGTGTCGTGTCTTCAAGATGGTGCAGAAGCCACCTCCTCCAGGAAGTCTTCCCTGAAGCCCCAGTGCATTGGTTCCTACATGCATGCTGCAGTGCCTGGGGCTTTAAAGTAGGATAGCATTGGGTTTGCAACCTAGATCCACATCATACCAGCTGTGACTTAAGGCAAATAGCCTAACTTCTCTAGACAGACATTTCGTTGTGTGAAGATAGAACAATCACTTAATTTGTAGGGTCATTGTGAAGATTAAGTGACAAAGGTCCCTTACAGTAAGGGTTGGGTCCACAGAGAGCCCTCAGTAAACATTGCTTCCTTCCATTGGCCTGTATCACTGTCTTCTCTGTCTTAGACTGAAAACTCAGGTCTTTTCCTACAAGTCCATAGCTTGTTATTCATTAAAAATTATTCATTGATTACTTGCTATTCACCAGGCACTGTCCCAGCAGTTGGGTCCATGTGTGAAAACAGTAGTCAAAGATCCCTATTGTCAGGGGACTTAACTTCTAGTCAGGAAGACAAAATAAACAATAAACGTAATATATAAGTACATTACTTTGTCTGTTAGAGGTGATGGGGGGGAAAAGAGAGCAGGGAAAGGGAGAAGTGTTGTGGGGAGACCAGGTTGCAGCTTTAATTAAACAGGTAGCTGGGGGGACTTCCCTAGTGACACAGTGGATAAGACTCTGCTCTCCCAATGCAGGGGACCCGGGTTCGACCCCTGGTCAGGGAACTAGATCCCACATGCATGCTGCTAGTAAGAGTTCATGTGCCACAACTAAGGAGCCCGCGAGCCGCAACTAAGACCCAGCGTAACCAAATAAGTAAATAAATATTAAAACAAACAAACAAACAGGTATTTGGGGAAACCTCATGGTGAAGGTGAGATTCAAGCACAAACTCAAAAGAGGTGAGTAGCTTGCATCCATTTGTTGAAAAAACAAATGAATGAATGAAGAAATAAAGAACCATCTTCATTTATTTCTAAGGAAAAAGAGCTCAACAGCAAGAGCTTGAAACTTCAAAAGATTTCAACCAAACCCAGATCGTATCTAATTAATAGAGGAAAGGAGAATTCTCACAATATTAGTCCTAACAGCCACACACCTCTTTAAAGAGTGACACTCTGTGCAAATGAAGCAACTGTCAAAGGATTAATCTCCAAAATTTACAAGCAGCTCATGCAGCTTAATAACAGAAAAACAGACAACCCAACCCAAAAATGGGCAGAAGACCTAAATAGACATTTCTCCAAAGAAGATATACAGACTGCCAACAAACGCATGAAAGAATGCTCAACATCATTAATCATTAGAGAAATGCACGTCAAAACTACAATGAGGTATCATCTCACACCAGTCAGAATGGCCATCATCAAAAAATCTACAAACAATAAATGCTGGAGAGAGTGTGGAGAAAAGGGGACACTCTTGCACTGCTGGTGGGAATGTGAATTGGTACAGCCACTGCGGAGAACAGTATGGAGGTTCCTTAAAAAACTACAAACAGAACTACCATATGACCCAGCAATCCCACTACTGGGCATATACCCTGAGAAAACCATAATTCAAAAAGAGTCATGTACCAAAATGTTCATTGCAGCTCTATTTACAATAGCCCGGAGATGGAAACAACCTAAGTGTCCATCATCAGATGAATGGATAAAGAAGATGTGGCACATATACACAATGGAATATTACTCAGCCATAAAAAGAAACGAAATTGAGCTATTTGTAATGAGGTGGATAGACCTAGAGTCTGTCATACAGAGTGAAGTAAGTCAGAAAGAGAAAGACAAATACCATATGCTAACACATATATATGGAATTTAAGAAAAAAAAAATGTCATGAAGAACCTAGGGGTAAGACAGGAATAAAGACACAGATCTACTAGAGAATGGACTTGAGGATACGGGGAGGGGGAAGGGGAAGCTGTGACAAAGCGAGAGAGAGGCATGGACATATATACACTACCAAACGTAAGGTAGATACCTAGTGGGAAGCAGCCGCATAGCACAGGGAGATCAGCTCGGTGCTTTGTGACCGCCTGGAGGGGTGGGATAGGGAGGGTGGGAGGGAGGGAGACACAAGAGGGAACAGATATGGGGATATATGTATATGTATAACTGATTCACTTTGTTATAAAGCAGAAACTAACACACCATTGTAAAGCAATTATACTCCAATAAAGATGTAAAAAAAAAGAGTGACACTCTGCAGGCCAGGGAGGGCAGGGGCATGAAGGCCTGAGTCAGCAGGGAAAGTTTTAATTGACTTCCTTTTGTAAATGATACTTACAAATCGCACCTGACAGGAGGAGTCTGTTTGTATAGTGAGTAATTCCTCCAGCGAATTCTAAAATGAGTTTGAGGCCTCTGAGCTGAGCTGTGGAGTCAGCACGCTGGAAGACTCTAGAGCTACAGGTGCAACTGAGAACCTGGCTGGAATTTTAAAGGTTCTCTTCCTTTAAACGGTTCTGGATGGCCGTTAAAGAGGTTTTAAGTGTGTGGTAGCTTTGTCCTGTGTGGCCTGCCCAGTAGCCACCTGTGAATCTACAGAGCCACTGACACTGTAGAAAGACCTCGCAGATAAATCTTCATGTGGTCTTCCTCCAGTAACCCCAGGAGGTTACAGCCAAGGCTCAGAGAGGGCAAGCGATTCCCCAAAGTCACACAGCCACTGCCAGCACAGCTCAGCCTCAGACTCAGGTCATCTGATGCCCACTCCAGTGCTCTTCTTGGCTCTGATCCACCCCGGGTTGGTGGGCCCCAGTCCAAGGAGGGGGACAGGATGAGAGGAGGACCCATGAAGCTTATTCTGCCTCTGAGCCCTGGTCTCCTCCTGCTCTGGGGAGTGGGTGTCCATACTGTCACAGAACATTACCACCTTGCTCAGCTCCAGAGGGCAGTGTGACGAGTGATCATTGGGGTCCCCATGGCAACTGGTCCGTCTCAAGTGCCAAATGCACCTGACCTGAGACTGTTTAGGCAAAAAGGGGCAGGGAGGGCCTCAGGCTGTCAACCTCACTGGGTAAAATTTCCTAGCAGCAGAAGGGATACTTCTTAACCAGTTCAGCTCACAAATCTGCAGGGATTTGCAATGTCCAGCATCTCTTTTTGCCCAGGTACAGCCTCACTGGGAAAATGGGGGATGATGCTAAAGCAGCTTTTGGACTTGAAGGGATCTCATTCCTTTCTTTTTTTAGTTATTTTTTTATTGGAGTATAGTTGATTTATAATGTTATGTCAGTTTCAGGTGTACAGCAAAGTGGTTCAGTTATATATATGTGTATATACATATATATATATATATTTTTTTTCAGATTCTTTTCCATTATAGGTTATTACAAGATCCTGAATATAGTCCCTGTGTTATACAGTAGGTCCTTGTTGTTTATCTATTTTATATATAGTTGTTTGTACATCTTACTCCTTTCTTATCCCAATTCATTCTTTCATTCATTCATTCATTCCAAACATTTGCTGAGAGCCTGCTATGTGCTGGAAACTCTCATAGGTCTTGGGGACCCAAAGATCCCTAGGTCCTGGTCCTTCTCTCACCTGTGGCCATGTTTAAGGTACTAGGCGGGGGGTAGACACTGAGAATTAAAGGAGCTGGAAGAGAGGTACCTGCTGTGTCTGGGGTGGAAGTAGGTGGTCATGGAAGGCTTCCTGGAGGAGGTGGAGGATTAGCTGAGCCTGAAGGAGGATAGAGGCAGTTATCAGGGTTAAAGAGGTGGAGGGGCCAGGGTTCAGGGTGAGAGCATGCCATCAGAAGGTGTGAACAAAGACCCATAGGCCAGAAAATGCCACGAGGGGCAGGGAGCATGGTGTTTGTATTATTGGAGTGTGAAGTTTGGAGTCAGCTTACACTGATGGAACCAAGCGATGAAGACCAAGAAATAAAGGCAGAGAGAAACGGGGCCTTGGGAACCAGACTTATGGAACTTGGACTTGATCTCTAAGAGAGCAGAAAGCGCCAGTGAAGAGGGTCAAGCAGGAAGTGGTGGGGCCAGATATGCCTGTGGGGAAGAGCAATCGGGCATCTACCTGAAGGAGAGATGGGAAAGCAGGAGGAGGGCAGGGAGACCCCAGAAGATTCTACTCTCTCCCAGATGAGCCTCACACACATTCTGATGGTTTCCACCAACCCTTCCAAGCCGACGAGCCCTGGTACCCTGGGCAGAATCCATCCTGTGGTTCTGGGCTGCAGAACCCATATGGAATCTCCAGCACATCCGCTCTCTGCTGCCCCCGACTGTCTTCAGAAGGCAACAACACCCTGCCTTCAGGCCTCAGAAGGCTTTCTCTTTACCTCTTACATCCTAGCCCAAGAGTAGCAAACGTTTTCTGTAAAAGGTGAGATAGTAAAACATTTAGGATTCACAGAACATACAGTCTGTTGCAAATACTCACCTCTGCTGCTGTAGCACAAAGGCAGCCATAGACAAAATATAAACAAGTGAGCATGGCTGTATCCCAATGAAATTTAATTTATGGACATTAAAACTTGAATTGCACGTAATTTTCACAAGCCACAAAATCTTCTTTTTTAACCACTGAAAAATGTAAAAACTTCAATAACAAATAAATAAACCCAATTTAAAAATGAACAAAGGGGAACTTCTCTGGTGGTCCAGTGGCAAAGAATCCTCCTCCCAATACAGGGGACGAGGGTTCGATCCCTAGTTGGGGAACTAACATCCCACATGCCACGGGATCCAACTAAGCCTGCGCGCCACAACTACTGAGCCCACACGCCTCAACGAGAGAGCCAGTGTTCTGCAAACTACAGAGCCCATTCACCTCGGAGCCCAGAGAGAGAAACCTGCAGGCCACAACTAGAGAGAAGCCTGAGCACCACAACAAAATATCCCGCATGCTGCAACTAAGACCCGACACAACTAAGAAAATAAATTAAATAAATAAAAAAATTTTTTAATGAACAAAGGACTTGAGACATGTCTTCAGAGATGACATACAAATAGCCAATAAGCATACTAAAAGATGCTCAATATCACTAACAATTAGGGAAGTGCACATCAAGACCACAAGATACCACCTCACACCCGTTAGGATGGCTGATATCAAAAAAATCAGAAAATAACAAGTATTGATGAGGAGAAATTGGAATCCTTGTGCACTATGAGGGGATCGTAAAATGGCGCAGCCACAGCAGAAAACGGTAAGGAGGTTCCTCAAAACACTAAAATTAGAACTACCGTATGGATCCACTTTGGGATAATTAGTTACATAGCAATGACGAACAAATACAGAGGGATGCAAAGAGGCAGACGACATGATTCCTATATTGAAACACCATCAAGGAAGGAAGTGAAGTTAGAAGGAGAAAGACAAATACCATATGATATCACTTATACATGGAATCTAAAATATGACACAAATGAACATATCTACAAAACAGAAACAGATTCACAGACATAGAGAACAGACTTGTGTTTCCCAAGCAAGAGAGTGGTAGGGGAGGGACAGATTAGGAGTTTGGAATTAGCAGATGCAAACTAGTATATATCGGATGGATAAACAACAAGGTCCTACTGTGGAGCACAGGGAACTATATTCAATATCCTGTGATAAACCATAATGCAAAAGAATATGAAAAAGCAGAAATTAACACATTGTTCAGCAGAAATTAACACATTGTAAATCAAATACACTTCAATAAAATATACGGAAAGTCGTGGCTGTGGATAACTGATTATTCTTAGAGGTTGTGTTTGCTTGCTTGTTACACGTCTAGACTCGTCTAGGAAATCATCTAAGAGGAAACCGTCACATCCGAGCAGTTGGGAAGAGAACTTTAAACAGACAGCTAAAGAGGAAGGGAAGAGGAAGTGTTGTGTATTAAGCATCTAGTCTGTGGCCAGCATCTTACCAGCATCACTTCACTTACTCCCAACACAGGCAGGCATTAGGGGCCCGTGACACAAATGCGGAGATGGAGGCAAGAGTCACACAGCCACAAAGAGGCAGAATCAGCATCTGAGCCCAGGCTGGTCCCAGGCACTCACGGATTTGCGTTTTTTTCTTGAACGTGCGAGTATTTATTTCTACACATGTTGAAAGAACAGACACGAATAACTTGGCAATTTCTTTGATCTTTATGAATTCGGGACCAAGTGCAAGGCCTGACCGCTGAAGCAGCGTGGCTGTGAGGAGAGAACATGGGGGGACAGGGGTTGATGTGCACTGGCCCTGCACCTGGGTCACAGCAACATGGAATTCACTTTGAATCCTCCCTTGCAGCCCCTTCTTGCACCCTCTCCCAGCCTCTGAGTGAGGGCTGGTGTCACGAGGGACTGGAAGATGTTCAAGGCAGGGTCTGGTCCTGCAGTGGAGAGGACGGTGGCTTGGAACCCCATCGTGGCCCCCTCCCATCACTTCTCAGCGTGTGACCTGATGAGTTCCTCAGCCCCTCTGAGCCTGTGCAGGCAGGAGGGTTCTTCCCAGACCACTGTGTTCCCCTGAGGATTTAAGGAAATTGTGTGTGATGTGTGCATGGCATGTAATAGATGCCAGAGCATAAGATGCTGAAATGAAAATGTCCCAGGTTTGGGGCAGGGTTATAGACCCTGACTGTACAGCTCAGTTTTCCCACGCCCGCCCATGCCCCACCCCCCATTACATACCCACACATTCACACACAGACACACACACACACACACATATACACAGACACATACATATACTCACACAGTACACACACACACACACTCTCATCCACTGCCACTAATTCCCTGTGAGAACCTAGACCAGCACCATCCAATCAACATATAATGCAAGACAGGCACATAATTTAAAGTTTTCCAGTACCTACATTAGAAAAAAGAAATAGGTAAAATTAATTTTAATAATGTATTTTATTTCACCCAGTATATTCAAAACATTATCATCACAACACGTAATCAATATTTTGTAGTCAATATCAACTCAACATCAAAAACAAAAACCGCAAACAACCCAATTTAAAAATGGGCAGAGATGGGCTTCCCTGGTGGCACAGTGGTTGAGAGTCCGCCTGCCAATGCAGGGGACACGGGTTCGTGCCCCGGTCCGGGAAGATCCCACATGCCGTGGAGCGGCTGGACCCGTGAGCCATGGCCGCTGAGCCTGCGCGTCTGGAGCCTGTGCTCTGCAACGGGAGAGGCCACAAAAAAAAAAAAAAAAAAAAAGGGTAGAGGATCTGAATAGACATTTTTCCAAAGAAGAAATGCAGGGACTTAGCTGGTGACACAGTGGTTAAGAATCCTCTTGCCAGTGCAGGGGACATGGGTTTGAGCCCTGGTCGGGGAAGATCCCACATGCCGCGGAGCAACTAAGCCCATGCACCACAACTACTGATCCTGCACTCTAGAGCCCACGAGCCACAACTACTGAGGCCTCATGCCACAACTACTGAAGGCCATGCACCTAGAGCCCGTGCTCCGCAACAAGAGAAGCCACCACAATAAGAAGCACATGCAGCACAAAGAAGAGTAGCCCCCGCTCGCCACAACTAGAGAAAGCCTGTGCACAGCAACAAAGACCCAACATAACCAAAAATAAATAAATAAGTAAATAATTTTTTTTAAAAAAAGAAGAAATGCAGATGGCCAGCAGGCACATGAAAAGATGATCCACATCACTAATCATCAGGGAAATACAACTCAAAACCGCAATGAGATATCACATCACATCTGTCAGAATGGCCATCATCAACAAGAACACAAATAACAAATGTTGGTGAGGATGTGGAGAAAAGGGAACCCTCCTACACTGTTGGTGGGAATGTAAATTGGTGCAGCCACTATGGAGAACAGTATGGAGGTTTCTCAAAAAACTAAAAATAGAACTACCATATGACCTAACAATTCCAAGAAAAAGCAAAAACACTAATTCGAAAAGATACATGTACCCCAATGTTCATAGCAGCATTATTTACAATTGCCAAGATATGGAAGCAACCTAAATGTCCATCAACAGGTGAATGGATACAGACGATGTGGTACATATATACAATAGATTACTACTCAGCCATAAAAAAGAATATTTTGCCATTTGCAGCAACATGGATGAACTTGAAGGGTATTATGTTAAGTGAATTAAGTCAGACAGAGAAAGACAAATACTGTATGATATCGCTTATATGTGGAATCTAAAAAATACAACAAAATAGTGACTATAACAAAAAAGAAGCAGACTCACAGATTTAGAGAGCAAACCAACGGTTACCAGTGGGAAGAGGGAAGGGAGGAAGGGCAATATAAGAGTGGGGGAGGGCTTCCCTGGTTGCGCGGTGGTTGAGAGTCCGCCTGCTGATGCAGGGGACACGGGTTCGTGCCCCGGTCTGGGAGGATCCCACATGCTGCAGAGCGGCTGGGCCTGTGGGCCATGGCCGCTGAGCCTGCGCATCCAGAGCCTGTGCTCCGCAACGTGAGAGGCCACAGCAGTGAGTGGCCCGTGTACCACCAAAAAAAAAAAAAAAGTGGGGGAGACCTTCAAGATGGTGGAGCAGTAGGATGTGGAGATCCCCTTCCTCCCCACAAATACATCAGAAATACATCTACATTAGGAACAACTCCTACAGAACACCTACTGAACACTGGCAGAAGACCTCAGACTTCCCAAAAGAGTGCACGAGGAGAGGGGATTCAGAGCACCGCCTAAATGAGCTCCAGAGACGGGCGTGAGCCTTGGCTATCAGCGCAGACACCAGAGACAGGTATGAAATGCTAAGGCTGCTGCTGCAGCCACAGAGAAGCCTGTGTGCAAGCACAGGTCACTACCCACAGCTCCCGTCCCTGCTGGGAGCCTGTGGAGCCCACCACTGCCAGGGACCTGTGATCCATGGACGACTTCCCCAGGAGAACACACGGCACGCCTCAGGCTGGTGCAATGTCACGCAGACCGCTGACACCACAGGCTCACCCCATATTCTGTACCCCTCCCTCCCCCTGGCCTGAGTGACCCAGAGCCCCCTAATCAGCTGCTACTTTAACCCCGTCCTGTCTGAGCGAAGAAAAGATGCCCTCAGGCGACCTACACGCAGAGGAGGGGCCAAATCCAAAGCTGAACCCCAGGAGCTGTGCGAACAAAGAAGAGAAGGGAAATCTCTCCCAGCAGCCTCAGGATCGATGGAATAAATCCCCACAATCAACTTGATTCACCCTGCATCCGCGGAATACCTGAATAGAAAATGAATCATCCCAAAATTGAGGCGATGGACTTTGGGAGCAACTGTAGACTTGGGGTTTGCTTTCTGCATCTAATTTGTCTCTGGTTTTATGTTTATATTAGTTTAGAATTTAGAGTTTATTATCATTGGTAGATTTGTTTATTGATTTGGTTTCTCTCTTCCTTTTTTTAATATAGATATATATTTCTTTTTCCTTTTTCTCTTTTTGTGAGTGTATATGTGTATGCTTCCTTGTGTGATTTTGTCTTTATAGCTTTGCTTTTACCATTTGTCCTAGGGTTCTGTCTGTCCATTTTTTGTTTTGTTTCGTTTTTCGTATAGTTTTTAGTGCTTGTTATCATAGGTGGATTTGTTTTTTGGTTTGGTGGCTCTCTTCTTTCTTTCTTTTTCTTTTCTTTTTTTATTACATTTTATTTTTAATAATTAAAAATTTTTTTATTTTATTAACTTTATTTTATTTTACTTTCTTCTTTTCTCCCTTTTTTCCTGAGCTGTACGGCTGACAGAGTCTTGGTGCTCTGGCTGGGAGTCATGCCTGTGCCTCTGAGGTGGCAGAGACGAGTTCAGGACATTGGTCCACCAGAGACCTCCTGGCTCCATGTAATATCAAATGGCAAAAGCCCTCCCAGAGATCTCCATCTCAATGCTAAGATCCAGCTCCATTCAATGACCAGCAAGCTACAGTGCTGGACACCCTATGCCGAACACCCAGCAAGACAGGAACAAAACACCTCCCATTAGCAGAGAGGCTGCCTAAAATCATAATAAGGTCACAGACACCCCAAAACACGCCACCGGATGTGGCCCTGCCAACTAGAAAGACAAGATACAGCCTCATTCACCAGAACACAGGCACCAGTCCCTTCCACCAGGAAGCCTACACAACCCACTGAACCAACCTTAGCCACTGGGGGCAGATACCAAAAACAACGGGAACTACGAACCTGCAGCCTGCAAAAAGGAGACCCCAAACACAGTAAGTTAAGCAAAATGAGAAGACAGAGAAACACACAGCAGTTGCAGGAGCAAGATAAAAATGCACCAGACCTAACAAATGAAGAGGAAATAGGCAGTCTACCTGAAAAAGAATTCAGAGTAATTATAGTAAAGATGATCCAAAATCTTGGAAATAGAATGGAGGAAATATAAGAAATGTTTAACAAGGACCTAGAAGAACTAAAGAGCAAGCAATGATGAACAACACAATAAATGAAATTAAAAATTCTCTAGAAGGAATCAATAGCAGAATAACTGAGGCAGAAGAACAGGTAAGTGACCTGGAAGATAAAAGAGTGGAAATAATTACCACAGAGCAGAAAAAGAAAAAAGAAAAAACTGGTTCTTTGAGAAGATAAACAAAATTAATAAACCATTAACCAGACTCAGCAGGAAAAAAAGGGAGAAGACTCAAATCAATAGAATTAGAAATGAAGAAGGAGAAGTAACAACTGACACTGCAGAAATACAAAGGAACATGAGAGATTACTACAAGCAATTATATGCCAATAAAATGGACAACCTGGAAGAAATGGACAAATTCTTAGAAAAGCACAACATTCTGAGACTGAACCAGGAAGAAATAGAAAATATAAACACACCAATCACAAGCACTTAAATTGAGACTGTGATTGAAAATCTTCCAACAAACAAAAGCCCAGGACTAGATGGCTTCACAGGCGAATTCTACCTAACATTTAGAGAAGAGCTAACACCCATCCTTCTCAAACTCTTCCAAAATATAGCAGAGGGAGGAACACTCCCAAACTCATTCTATGAGGCCACCATCACCCTGATACCAAAACCAGACAAAGATGTCACAAAAAAAGAAGACTACAGGCCAATATCACTGAGGAACATAGATGCAAAAATCCTCAACAAAATACTAGCAAACAGAATCCAACAGCACATTAAAAAGATCATACACCATGATCAAGTGGGGTTTATCCTAGGAATGCAAGGATTCTTCAATATTTGCAAATCAATCAATGTGATACACCATATTAACAAATTGAAGGAGAAAAACCATATGATAATCTCAATAGATGCAGAAAAAGCTTCTGACAAAATTTGACACCCATTTATGATCAAAACCCTCCAGAAAGTAGGCATAGAGGGAACTTACCTCAACATAATAAAGGCCATATATGACAAACCCACAGCCAACATTGTTCTCAATGGTGAAAAACTGAAACCATTTCCACTAAGATTAGGAACAAAACAAGGTTGTCCACTTTCACCACTATTATTCAACATAGCTTTGGAAGTTTTAGCCACAGCAATCAGAGAAGAAAAAGAGAGAACAGGAATCCAAATCAGAAAAGAAGAAGTAAAGCTGTCACTGTTCGCAGATGACATGATACTATATATAGAGAACCCTAAATATGCTACCAGAAAACTACTAGAGCTAATCAATGAATTTGGTAAAGTAGCAGGATACAAAATTAATGCATAGAAATTTCTTGCATCCCTATATACTAATGATGAAAAATCTGAAAGAGATTTTAAGGAAACACTCCCATTTACCACTGCAACAAGAAGAATAAAATACCTAAGGAGGCAAAAGACCTGTATGCAGAAAACTACAAGACACCGATGAAAGAAATTAAAGATGATACAAACAGAAGGAAAGATATACCATGTGCTTGGATTGGAAGAATCAACATTGTGAAAATGACTCTACTACCCAAAGCAATCTATAGATTCAATGCAATCCCTATCAAACTACTAATGGCATTTTCCACAGAACTAGAACAAAAAATTTCACAATTTGTATGGAAACACAAAAGACCCTGAATAGCCAAAGCAATCTTGAGAAAGAAAAATGGAGCTGGAGGAATCTGGCTCCCAGACTTCAGACTATATTACAAAGCTACAGTAATCAAGACTGTATGGTACTGGCACAAAAACAGAAATATAGATCAATGGAACAGGATTGAAAGCCCAGAGGTAAACCCACACACATATGGTCACCTTATTTTTGATAAAGGAGGCAAGAATATACAATGGAGAAAACACAGCCTCTTCAGTAAGTGGTGCTGGGGAAACTGGACAGCTAAATGTAAATAGTTTTAGCCACAGCAATCAGAGAAGAAATTTGGTCCAGCTGTCCAGAATGAAATTAGAACACTCCCTAACACCATACACAAAAATAAACTCAAAATGGGTTAAAGACCTAAATATAAGGCCAGACACTATAAAACTCATAGAGGAAAACATAGGCAGAACACTCTATGACATAAATCACAGCAAGATCCTTTTTGACCCACCTCCTAGAAAAATGGAAATAAAGACAAAAATAAACGAATGGGACCTAATGAAACTTAAAAGCTTTTGCACAGCAAAGGAAACCATAAACGAGATGAAAAGACAACCCTCAGAATGGGAGAAAATATTTGCAAATGAAGCAACTGACAAAGGATTAATCTCCAAAATTTACAAGCAGCTCATGCAGCTCAATATAAAAATTACAAACAACCCAATCCAAAAATGGGCAGAAGACCTAAGTAGACATTTCTCCAAAGAAGATATACAGATTGCCAGCAAAAACATGAAAGGATGCTCAACATCACTAATCATTAGAGAAATGCAAATCAAAACTACAATGAGGTATCACCTCACACCATTCAGAATGGCCATCGTTAAAAAATGTACAAACAAGAAATGCTGGAGAGGGTGTGGAGAAAAGGGAACCCTCTTGCACTGTTGGTAGGAATGTACATTGATACAGCCACTATGGAGAACAGTATGGAGGTTCCTTAAAAAACTAAAAATAGAACTACCATAACACCCAGCAATCCCACTATTGGGCATATATATACCCTGAGAAAACCATAATTCAAAAAGAGTCATGTACCACAATGTTCACTGCAGCTCTATTTACAATAGCCAGGACATGGAAGCAACCTAAGTGTCCATCAACAGATGAATGGATAAAGAAGATGTGGCACATATATACAATGGAATATTACTCAACAATAAAAAGAAATGAAATTGAGTTATTTGTAGTGAGGTGGATGGACCTAGGGTCTGTCATACAGAGTGAAGTAAGTCAGAAAAAGAAAAACAAATACCGTATGCTAACACATATATATGGAATCTAAAAAAAAAAAAAAAGGTTCTGAAGAACCTAGGAGTAGGACAGGAATAAAGACGCAGACATAGAGAATGGACTTGAGGACACAGGGAGGGTGAAGGGTCAGCTGGGACGAAGCGAGAGAGTGGTGTGCACATATATATAGACTACCAAATGTAAAATAGCTAGCTGGTGGGAAGCAGTCACATCACACGGGGATATCAGCTCACTGCTTTGTGACCACTTAGAGGGGTGGGATAGGGAGGGTGGGAGGGAGATGCAAGAGGGAGGAGATATGGGGATGTATGTATATGTATAGCTGATTCACTTTGTTATAAAGCAGAAACTAACACACCATTGGAAAGCAGTTATACTCCAATAAAGATGTTAATAAATAAATAAATAAATAAGATAAAGATAGCAATCATGTCTCAAAAAAAAGAGTGGGGAAGTGGGAGGTACAAACTATTGGGTGTATGACAGGCTCAGCGTTGTACTGTACGACTCGGGGAATATAGCCAATATTTTGTAATAACTGTAAAGTAACCTTTAAAATCATATAAAATATTTTTAAAACTTTAAGAAGGTATATATTTTTTTGGATTACAGTCTTTGAACTCTATCTGCATTTCACACTCTCACACGCCTCAGTTCCAACTCACCCTATTTCAGGTCCTCACTACCCACGAGGGCCCCTGGCTGCTGAGTGGGGAGGACAGCCTTAGACAGTCTCTTGTCCTCTCAGAGCTTTGGTCCCTTCCACCACATGTGCTGGGGGCACCACGTGATCTCCTTCTGGCTCCATCAGCTCGACCCTCTGTCCGCAGCCACACTGTCCAGCCCTACTGATGAGCAGGGAGTCCTCACTGCCGCTGTGGTGGGGACTCTATGGAACAGGGAGGCCCTGGGCTATAAACATGCCGTTAGGCAGCACTCCAGGAAATACTGACACGGCGCACTGGGGAGATGATCAGCTGGTAATTGCTGCGGAGATGAAGGGTCTGCCTGGAAAGCTGGCAGAAGCACGGAGCAGACATCCTGGGCTGTCTCCCCCTCACAAGAGGGACAGGAGACACAGGAATTATTCCTGTAACTTTGGTTTTCAGCAGGATCAGAAGAGACACCTCACTAACGACCAATAAATATGAGAGAAGGTCAACTCCTGGAATTGAAAAAATCCAAACTGAGCTACAATGATGTGCCCTTGGCAACTTTCTGAAGGTGGGGGCCAGGGGAATAGTCACCAGCCCCCCTTTACCTTTCTGACAACACTCTCCCCTATCTTCCAGCCTTGGGCCCAAGAATTAAAATCAGAAAACAGGTTTCTGACTCCTTTGCCTTCCAACCCCTCACACCGCCTTCTTTCCTTTCCCATAATCCTCCAGGCCCCCAGGGGCCAGCTGCTTTCTTTGCTTTACTTCCCCAGATCCTCATTCTCCCAGGCCCCTCCTATACAGACCATCTCTGAGAGCCACTGGGCTTTTTCCTTGATATGCTAAAGACAGAGATAAAGCAATCCTAGCACATCCTCTCTCTTTCTCTCTCTCTCTCTCTCTCTCTCTCTCTCTCTCTCTCTCTTAAGTGCTTTCAAAATCAGGTCTTGCAAACCTCTCCTGCCTTGGAGCAATAAGCCTCCTGGCTCCCCTGGAGGGAGTGGCTACAGGGAAACTGGGAAATGAAAATGCATTGGTTTAAATTTACAAAAAGATTATCCTTGGGATACTCTTATGATAATTACGGCCCTGGGAGTCGGGGTGAGGTCTCCAGAGCTTAAGAATGAACTTCAGGCAGAGTATTAGCAATTTCATGGTCTTAAATCACTAGTACAGCAAGATGTGAAGAAAAGTCCAAGCAATAAGTCTTCGCTGGGTCTGGGTCTTGAACTCCTAAGAGCTCATGCATCTCCTCTGATTATGAAATCCAGGGTTTGGAAAAGGCCATCTACAAGGACTTTAAACTCTGAGGTTCTTCTCTGGCCAAAGGTTCTATTTCCATATACTTCACATTTCTAATTGAAACTGCCAAAATACAATCAAAACTCAAGTCATTTTAAAATTACAGAGTACTGGAGGAGTTGGGCTCCCAAGTTCTGCCAAAGTCAGCTCCCTGCAGGGCTTTGGGATGGCTGCATCATCTACCCGCAAAGAGGAGTGGTAGAACCCGGGCAGGGCTCATTAGAAGGAAGCTATCTAGGGAAGATGGACATGAGTACAGAGCCCAGCTACAGGGAACCACTGGGGAGAAGAAAATGAAGAGCAAGATGATAAAACATAAAGACCTGAGTGAGAAAACCTAGCCCAGCCAGTACTGAGTCATCTCCTTTTGTCCACGTCCACCATCAGCAAGCCAGGAGCACACCAGTTCTCCCTGAACTCTCACAATAGCCCCTACAGGTCTTCCTGCCTCCGCTCTGGGTCCCTCTGATCACTTCCTCACTCAACAGCCAGAAAGTTCACCCCCCTCTGGCTCTTCCCATTGACAAGGATAAAGACCATGGCTGGGATTTCTCTGGCAGTCCAGTGGTTAAGACTCCATGCTTCCAGTGCAGGGGCTGAGGGTTCAATCCCTGGCTGGGGTGGCTAAGATCCCACGTGCTCTGCAGCGTGGCCAAAAAAAAAATTTTTTTTATTAAAAAAAAAAAAGACCATGGCTTTCAATGCTTTGCATGGGCTGGTTCTCAGCCCTGACTGCATCTAATAATCCTGCTGGCCCAAGCCTTAGAGATTCTGATTCAGTTAGCCTGGGATGAGGTGATTCTAATAGCACCAGGGATTGAGAACCCCTGATTCTCCAGGGGTTCTCAATCCTGCAACTTCTCCAGCCTCGTCTCATGCCATACTCCCTCTCATTTTCTTTGTGGTACAACACATTGCTCATTTTCCAGTACCTCTCATACGCTGATCTGCCTTCCCCTTTGGATCATTTGTATTCGTACTTGCTTATCCCCAATGCCCAGAAATCCTACATATTCATCAGAGCTTAGCTGAAACATCCCTTTCTAAACTGGGAAGCCTTTCTGACCCGCTAGGCTAGATCATGTTTTCCTCTTCAATGCCATATTGCTCAAGGTTCAACTAGGAAAACAGAGACCCCTCTAGGTGTTTCAAATAGAAGGAATTTAAATGTGGGAATTGGTTACACAGTAGGGAGCCGCTACTGCTTTTGGGGTCAGCAGGATAACAGATATCTCCCAGAAGCCAGAAGGTGGGGCAGTTTGGCTGGAGCTAGAATCCAGTGAGGGCTGCCTACTGGGAGCTGGGACCACAGAGGGAGGGTCTCTCTGATAAGAGACAGAGGCAAAGAAGAGATGCAGCCATTGCAGGAGATGCCACCCAAAGCACAGAGGGAGGGAAAGGAAATAACCTGGCTTCTCCCTTCCTTCCATCTTCCAGTCTCCCACCAGTGCCTCCCATTGGCCCAAACTTCTGAGAACCAAGATGTCAAAGGGGCCTAGGAAATTTAAGTTTACTTGATACCAAGTAAAGAATATGTTCTAGTTATCTATTGCTACATCAACCCCCCTCCAAAATTTAGTGATTTAAAACTATTATTATCACCCATGGTTCTGGGGGTTCATTGGATTCAGCTGGAAAGTTCTCACTTGAGGTATCTCATCCAGTTTCAGATGATAGCTGGGCTGCAGTTCCCTGAAGGCTTAACTAGGCTAGACATCCAAGATGGCATGCTCACAGGGCTACTGGTTGATGTTGGCTGTCAGCTGGAAGCTTAGCTAGAACTGTCAGCCAGAACTCTGACATGGGGCCTTTTCACATGGCTTGGGGATGTCTCACAGCTTGACGGCTAGATTCCCAAAGGGAATATACCAAAAGCAAGCTTTCCAGGAGACCCAGGCAGCAAGTGTAAGTCGTCTTATGACCTAGCCTTGGACATCATCTCTGCGGTATCTATTGGTCAAAGCACAAGTTGGACCTGATGGGTTAAAAGAATAAACTTTACTGAACAGTGGGAAAATAGCATGTGTATACAGGGAGAAAAAGAATTAATGGTGGCCATCTTTGGAGGCAAGCTACTATCATCCATTCTATAGCCACAACAATTCACGTCCCTTGTAAAATTTTCAAAATGTACTCATCTTCTTGTGAGACACCCAAACTTTCATTCCATTATGGAATTGATTCAGGCTCAAGGTCTAGGGCCCCATTATATAAAGCAGGTTCAGCTGTGGATGAAGCTCCTATGTTCTAAATATCCCCCCCCAAAATTCATGTGCTGAAATCTTAATGCCCAAAGATGATAGTATTTGGAAGTAGGGAATTTGGGAGGTGCCTACGTGAACGAGATTAGTGGCTTATAAAAGAGGTTCCAGAGAGCTTCCTCCCGCCTTCCACCATGTGAGGACACAGCAAGAAGCTGCTAGCTATGGACCAGGAAGAAGGCCTTCCCCAGAACATGACCATGCTGGAGGCTTGATCTTGGAGTTCCCAACCACCATAACTGTAAGAAGTAAATTGCTGTTGTTTATAAGCCGCCGAGTCTGTGGTACATTTTTACTGCAGCCCAAGCAGACTAAGACAAGCCTCTTCTGGTGCAGCTCCTCAAGTACAGTTCCTCACAATCTGAACCTGAAAATTACAGAGACAACTATGTCTCCCGTCATTTTCCCAGTCCCAACGTAGTGTGATACAAGCAAATGACAAATGTAGTAACACTCCCAATCAAGAAGGGGTGGGGGAAACAAGAAGTGAGGAGAATGGGAGGCACCTAGGGGTCCCTGGTCCATAGCAATTCTGAAATGCAACTGGGTTCACATCACTAGTTCCTTGAATAAAACCCGGTCCTGCTCCCTGGGAATGCTTCTCCATGACTCCGGGCTCTGGGTTCTGCTGTCTGGATCATCCTTCTGAAACCGAGCGGGGTCCTATGGGGGCTCTCAGGCACGGAGGCCTTTTTGTCCCCCATTTCTTGTAGGCAAGACTCCAGCCTCCATGACCTTCCCTGAGTTCCAAAGGGCAGATTCTTGAACAGTTGCAAATCAAGGGAGGAGCATCCAGGAAACCACCTGAGGCAAGATTAAAGGGACCAGAGAAGCTCATGGAGATTAGAAGACCACCTGAGACCCTGCACACACCCTAATCTTGTCAGCAGCCCTACCCTTTTGAAACTCTGCAGAAGAAAGAAGAATGCAGGACTTACTGCCTTGATCCTTATTGCACACCCTTGACCACGAGCCCTGACTATAAGACCTCTCCCTATTCCCCAGGGAGGGGGGCACAGTTCTTGAGGTGCTAGCCTGCTGTGTTCTCTCTTTGCCTGGCAAAGAATAAAGCCACCCTTTCATTCTCCTCCCAAACTCTGTCTCCATATCTCATTTTGGCATCGGTGTACAGGGAGCCAAGATTTTGGCAGCACCTCCTTTTCCAAAAGAAATGGTCCACGTGCACAAATTCTCAGCCCGCCTTCTGCCTATACTATGTTCAGACCCAAAAGGTGTCTTTTCATTTTGAACTGTCTCTCTGTCCCTTCACTCTAAGCTGATATACCTCCTCTAAAATTCGTGTGGGTTTCCTATTATCAAAGTATAAAATACCCATTTCTTTCTAGGATACACCTTTCTACATTTGGGCTACCTGTGAGGCTGCTGTGGGACAACACCTCTGAGATTTTAGAAAAAAGGCCCTGCTGTCTAGCAGAAATGGTATAAAAGATGCCTCCTGAGATTGTTAGAAATCCTCCTGTCTAACAGAGACGGTCTACAAAGCACATCCTCAAATCTTCCTGATATCTTTTAAAAAACATATTTATTTATTTATTTGGCTGTGCCAGGTCTTAGTTGCAGCACGCGGGATCTTCACTGCTGCATGTGGGATCTTCATTGCAGCATGCAGGATCTTTAGTTGTGACATGCAGACTTCTTAGTTGTGGCATATGAACTCTTAGTTACGGCATGCGTGTGGGATCTAGTTCCCTGACTAGGGATCGAACCCAGGCTCCCTGCACTGGGAGCGCAGAGTCTTAACCACTGGACTGCCAGGGAAGTCCCAAATCTTCCTGATGGCTTAAGAAAAGGTCTTACAGTCGCACCCTGGACTTCATTTAACTTTGACAGGTGATATTCTACTGGTAGTCCCCGGATTTGATCTTTGCCATGAGGCCATTTCTTACTTTGAAAACATCTTGTCATTTGGAAAGATTGCCCTGAGTTCTCTATATTTCCTCAAAATTCTGTGAAAACCAAACAGCTCCTTTTTCTTTCAGCTCATCCATCTATATCCATATCTTATAAGTAGCTAAAAGGAACCCAGTTGGCACTTTTAACATTCCACCTGGAAACCTCCTTAGCTAGACCCATAAGTTCATTAGGTACAGTTTTTATGCTCCAAATTGACACAGGCAACCATCTCACTAATTGTGCTGCAAGTATATAAACCACAACTCTTTTCTTCCAGTCTCCAATAAAAATTTCTTTGCTGTCCTTCAAACCTTCACTGACGGTCTCTGTTTGAAATCCTTCCAGCTCTCACCTGCCACAAAGTCCCAAATAGATCAGCACCTCATTTCCCTCTACTAATTTCTTCTCTCGGTATCTATTACTGAAGAAACCAACCCAGAACGTAATGGCTTAAAATAACAATTCATTATCTCTCTTCATTCTGTGGATTTGCTGGGCTCACTTGGGATGTCTCATAGAGTTATGGCTGAATGGCAGCTCAGCTGTCAGTCATGTGGTTGCTCCATGAGCCTTGGGCTTCTCACAGGCTGGATTCCAAGAAGGAGTGTCCCAAGAGCAAGCACTTCCAAAAATCTGGGCGGAAGATCCGAGACTACTCATGATCTAGCCTTGAACATCACTTCCACTGTATCCTTAGACCTCCAGATCTAGCCCACATTCAATCAGATGGGAAAATATTCTCCACCTCCCAATGGGGTAGTGTCACGTGGGTACAAGGAAGAAAGGAATTGATGGTGGCCATCGCTGGAGGCCAGCTACCGCAACAGGGAGGGGCAGGCAACGGGTCTGAGAGCAGGTGACTAGTACCCTCCCCCTCACTTCCCTGTCATCATAGCACTTATTACCATTTCTAATTAAATATTTGTTTGACTCTGATCATTCTGTGTCCCTCAATAGGATATAGACTGCATAAAGGCAGGGATCATGTCTGTTTTTATGAACCATTACATTTTCATATTTAGCCCAATGGCTTGTCCCTCCGGAGTGCTCAATATGTAAAAGTATTTGTTACTGTTTCTATAACAAACAGTATTTGCTACATTCTATAATAAATGAATGAACAGGGCATATAACTGCCCAACCTCTCCATGGGAGTTTTCAGGAGAACTAAGGGCCCTGTTTCCACTGAAGCATATAGGTGTCTGTCCTTGGATATAGAGCAGCAGAACTCATTCATTCATTCATTTTTATTCAAGATGCTTAATAATATCAGCTTATTATAGATAAGCATTTCTCAAAGCCTGATCCATGAGTGCTGGACATGAGCATTTCTTGGTTTTGAATGTGTGTGGTGGGGAGGTAGGTGTCAGGGTGGTTAGGTACCTGGGGTCCACACCAGTCCTAACAAGTCTGAATTGAAGGGAATGGACCTCAGGAAGCTGTGTTGAAACTAGTTCCAGGTGGTTTTGATGCCCGTGAAAGTGTGAAAACCTGTGCGGGAGATGATATTGGCATCTGGAGCTGGGTAAGATGGCCCAGGGAGAAGCTAGTGGGAGAATGAAAGGGCCAAGGGGGAAAGACCAGGGAAGCAGCCTTCCTTGCAGTGAACAGTGAGCCCTTACTGTGTGTCCCACAGTACAGCAGTGAGCAAGACAGGCACGTCTCTGCCTTCAATGGGCCTCTATTCTTGCGGGGCACAGGGTAGTAAACAAAGAATTCCAAGGATGCTGATTGCAGGAAGGAGGTGCAGGGACCTTTGGGGATGTGTAATAGGGTCTAACCCAATGGAGAATGAGAAAGAAGGCTTTGAGAAAGTGACTTGCAGCTGAAATCTGGGGGGACCGGGATGATAGGCAAATCCGGGTGGGGGCCAGAGTGCTAAGGCCAAGGGACCAGACCCTGGGAAGGCCGAGAGGCAGGAGAGGGTCTGTCCCATAAAGGAGCGGAAGGGGGCCGGGGAGGCCAGAGCAGAGAGCTAGACAGGGAGGCAAGGAGGCTGGCGGGGCTGGACCTGCAAGGCCTTGAGTGCCTGGTAAGGAGCTGTCACTCCATCCTCCATCCTGGGGGCAGTGGTGACCACTGGGGAGCAGTAGGCAGAGTGTCGTGGGTGGAGGCAGAGAAGCCCTGATAGAGTCTGAGAAGGAGACATCCCCAAGCCAAGAATGGTTTTCACATTTTTTGTTTGTTTGTTTGTTTTTGCGGTACGCGGGCCTCTCACTGTTGTGGCCTCTCCCGTTGCAGAGCACAGGCTCCGGACGCGCAGGCTCAGCGGCCATGGCTCACGGGCCCAGCCGCTCCGCGGCATGTAGGATCTTCCCGAACCGGGGCACGAACCCGCGTCCCCTGCATCGGCAGGCGGACTCTCAATCACTGCACCACCAGGGAAGCCCCACATTTTTTAATGTTGAAAAAAAATGGTTTTTAATAATATTTCATGATAAGTAAAAATGTTCTAAAATTCAAAGGTCCAAAAATAAAGTTTTATAGGAACACAGTCACGCTGATTTATTCGTTTCCGTGCCGTTTCTGGTGACAGAGGCCCTCGGACCCGCACCTTAATGTGTTTCGTCTGCCCCTTTACAGAGAACGATTGCCCGATCCCTCTGAACTGCTCAGCAGGACTGTCTTTTGAGGAACAAAGTGTGTCAGCGTTTAACGTTGTGAAACGTTGAGGACAAATGGAGGAATCTGACCCCTTGAAATCAGAATGTGAGTCTCAATGCCAGGGAAGCTGGGACACAAGCTTTTCTGTCTCCATGGTTTGGGTCCTGCCCTCAGTAGAGAGGTATTAAGCCTTGAGCGAAGAGGAAAGCTCCCTGCCTTTGCACCTGCCCAGAGGGACGTCACCGTGTGTGTCAGCAGTTCTCCCTGCCATCGAATTAAGGTCGCTTCCTGGAGCTGCTGGGAGGGGGCGGGCCGGGATCCTGCTCAGGGTGCTGTCCCCACCCTGCCCCTGACAGCGTAAGGCCCAGCCCGCCCCCTGCCTCCCCCCATCCTGGTGTGCCTGGGGTGCCCGCTGGGGCGGCTGAGAGAGTCCTCGCCCAGGCTCACCCCTCCTGCATCTGCTCCCAGCCAGTCTCCATGCCTGGCCCTGGGCCTTGGCCCTGGTTCGCGGAGAGGAGTCCGCACAAGGTCAGCTCTCCGGGGAAGCCAAGTGGGCTTGTTGCCCGTCTGCAGTAGAGGACAGAAAAATCAATCAAATGCAATCACGCTCAAGTACTCACCCTTCTTTGCATGTCCCTTAGTATTTCACATTCGTTATCCATTATTTTTCTACCTCTAGGCAATTCAGTGGATACCAGGCACACAGTGGGTGCTCAAAAACAAGCAAAAAAAACCGTAGTCCCTCAAATCTGGGCTCCTGCGGTTGACCATCTCATGTGATCCTACAACAGCCCAGAGGGAAGTATGTGTGGTCTCTGCCTTTTGATGAGACACCAAGAACTCAGCTGACTTGCCCATGATCACACAACTGATAAGTGGTGAAACTTGAATTTGACTGTCAGCCCAAGCTCTTTCCACAACCCACTGAAAGGGCAAATAGAGATGAGAAACAATGCAAGGCAGTAGATTGGAACATGGGCTTTGAAAGGAGTGGGTCCTGGAATTAAATATTGACTCGGCAATTCATTGCAGTAGAGGCTGCTGTATGTCTAAAAAACTATACATCCCCAGCCTCCTTGCCTCTAAGTGTGCCCATGAAACCACAAGGTGGCTAATGAGAGGTAGGCAGAGTGTTGAGTGTGACCTCCAACAGGTCTTTTAAGTTAAGCACGTGCACCCTTCTGTGTACCTTCCTCCATCTTCCTGTTAGAAAGGAGATGTGATGATAGGAGCTTTTGCAGCCACCTTGGACCATGAGGAGCAGGGTTATACCCAAAAGACTGGGGAATCTGAGCACACAGAGAGCTTTGAGGACCTGACACACAAGCCCTGGGCTGTTTCACAAGAAAAAAATAAATAAGTAAACAAACTTCTACCTTGTTTAAGCCACTAGGTATGCATATTTATTTTTAAAAGCAGATGAATATAATCCTAACTTAATCTCCCTGAACCCTAGTCTTCTAATCCAGCGTATGTAGATAGTAAGAGCTACATCATGGAGTCATTATGTGGGTTAAATAGCAGCTAATATTTATCGAGCACTTACTACTTTTCTAACCATTTTACATGTGCTGTTACATTAAGTCCTCAAAACAAACCCCCAAGGGAGGTACTATTGTTACCACCTTACAAACAGGATTCTGAGGCTCAAAGAAGGCATTAGCTAATTTAGGTTCAGCTGTGAGTGACACAAACCCCTAGTTAACAATGGCAATTGTGTTTCTCTTGGCAGTTCAGCTGGACACATATGGAGTCTCTGCTCCGGGGAGTCTTCAGAGCTCACTCAGAGCTCACCTCGCTGTTGTCTCTGGGTGGTGGCCCTCACCCTCAGGGTCCACACTGGCAGCACCACAGTGCAGGCAGCATGACAGAAGGGATTTTTGAAAAGCAGAGAGAAGGGCTGTCTCTGAAGGAAGACTTCTCAGAAACGAATTCATGACCTTTCGGCTTAGATGCCATTGAATAAAACGTAAGTGCATGGCTACACATAGTTGCAAGGGAGCTGGGAAATGTAGTCTTTATTCTGGGATGCCACGTGCCCAGCTAAAAACTTCCCTGCTATGAAAAGGGGGAGGGTGGATATTGGGGGACTGTATTAGTCAGGATTCTGCAGAGAAACTGAATCAATGGGATAGACAGTAGAAAGATATATAGGGAGAGAGAGAGCGAGAAATAAGGGATTTGTTATAGAAATTGATTCATGTGGTTATGGAAGTTGAAAAGTCTTGCCATCTGCAAGGTGAGATCCATAAAAGCTGATGACGTAATTCATTCCAAGTCTAAAGGTTTGAGAACAAGGGGGCAGATGGTGTAGCTCCCAGTCTAAGCCTAAAAGCCCAAGAACCAGGAACTCTGATGTCTGAGGGCAGAAGGTGGATGTCTCTGCTCAGGTAGAGACAGTGAATTTGTGCTTCCTGTCTTTTTGCTCTATTCAGGCCCTTGATGGATTGGATCATGCCCACTTGCATTGGTGAGGGTGATCTTCTTTACTCAGTCTACCAATCCAAATGCTAATCTCTTCCAGAAACACCCTCACAGACACAACAAAAATGAATGTTTTACCAGCCATCTGAGCATCTCTTAGCCTAGTCAAGTTGACGCATGAAATGAACCATCACGAGAATTTAACCACAAAGAGGTTAAATAATTGACTTAAGCTATAGATAAAAGGTGGCAGAGCTTGGATTTGAGTCCAAGCAGCCTGGCTCGAGAGCCTGGTCTCTTAACCATTCCCCCACACCACGGTTGGTCAAATCCAGCCCACCACGTGTTTTTGTGAACAAAGTTTATTGGGCACTCAACCACGCCCACTTGTTTCCATATTGTCTGGGGCTGCTTTCACTGCAGGGTTGAGGAGTTGCCATAGAGACAACATGGCTGGCAAAGCTGAAAATATTTACCTTTTATGGAAAAAGTGTCCAGACACTTCTTGAGGCCAGGTCTAAAATAACGAGCTGAGCTTCCTCTCGCAGCTGTAACCAGAGTAGTCATCCATCCACCAGCTCTAGTTTGTCTAAGACAGACTTGGTAGAGAAAAAGTACACCCTGGGGGAGTGCTCTAAGCTTTCACAGCTCTTGTCTGAGAGGAAATTAAATGAAGGTATAAGAGCTTTCTCAGAACTACCAGTCTTGCCTGAACCAAGATGGTGGAGTAGCAGGACGTGCTCTCACTCCCTCTTGCGAGAACACCAGAATCACAACTAGCTGCTGGACAGTCATCGACAGGAAGACACTGGAACTCAGAAAAAAGGACACCCCACATCCAAAGACAAAGGAGAAGCCACAGTGAGACGGTAGGAGGGGCGCAATCACAGCAAAATCAAATCCCGTAACTGCTGGGTGGGTGACTCACAAACTGGAGAACACTTATACCACAGAAGTCCATCCACTGGAAGGAAGGTTCTGAGCCCCACATAAGGCTTCCCAACCTGGGGGTCTGGCAACGGGAAGAGGAATTCCTAGAGAATCAGACTTTGAAGCCTAGCGGGAATTGATTGCAGGACTTCGACAGGACTGGGGGAAACAGAGACTCCACTCTTGGAGGGCACACACAAAGTAGTGTGTGCATCGGGATCCAAGGGAAGGAGCAGTGACCCCAGAGGAGACTGAACCAGACCTACCTGCTACTGTTGGAGGGTCTCCTGCAGAGGCGGGGGAGGCTGTGGCTCACCATGGGGACAAGGACACTGGCAGCAGAAGTTCTGGGAAGTACTCCTTGGCATGAGCCCTCCCAGAGTCCTCCAATAGCCCCACCAAAGAGCCCAGCTATGCTCCAGTGTTGGGTTGCCTCAGGCCAAACAACCAAAACGGAGGGAACACAGCCCCACCCATCAGCAGACAAGTGGATTAAAGTTTTACTGAGCTCCGCCCACCAGAGCAACAGCCAGCTCTACCCACCACCAGTCCCTCCCATCAGGAAACTTGCACAAGCCTCTTAGATAGACTCATCCACCAGAGGGCAGACAGCAGAAGCAAGAAGAACTACAATCCTGCAGCCTGTGGAACAAAAACCACATTCACAGAAAGATAGACAAGATGCAAAGGCAGAGGGCTATGTACCAGATGAAGGAACAAGATAAAACCCCAGAAAAACAACTGAATGAAGTGGAGATAGGCAACCTTCCAGAAAAAGAATTCAGAATAATGATAGTGAAGATGATCCAGGACCTCGGAAAAAGGATGGAGGCAAAGATCAAGAAGATGCAAGAAATGTTTATCAAAGACTTAGAAGAATTAAAGAACAAACAAACAGAGATGAACAATACGATAACTGAAATGAAAACTACACTAGAAGGAATCAATAGCAGAATAACTGAGGCAGAAGAATGGATAAGTGACCTGGAAGACAGAATGGTGGAATTCACTGCTGTGGAACAGAATAAAGAAAAACGAATGAAAAGAAGTGAAGACAGCCTAAGAGACCTCTGGGACAACATTAAACGCAACAACATTCACATTATAGGGGTCCCAGAAGGAGAAGAGAGAGAGAAAGGACCCAAGAAAATATTTGAAGAGATTATAGTCGAAAAATTCCCTAACATGGATAAGGAAATAGCCACCCAAGTCCAGGAAGCTCAGAGAGTCCCATACAGGACAAACCCAAGGAGAAACACACTGAGACACATAGTAATCAAATTGTAAAAAATCAAAGACAAAGAAAAATTATTGAAAGCAGCAAGGGAAAAATGACAAATAACATAAAAGGGAACTCCCATAAGGTTAACAGCTGATTTCTCAGCAGAAACTCTACAAGCCAGAAGGGAGTGGCATGATATACTTAAAGTGATGAAAGGGAAGAACCTACAACCAAGATTACTCTACTCAAGATCTCATTCAGATTTGATGGAGAAATCAAAAGCTTTACAGACAAGCAAAAGCTAAGAGAATTCAGTACCACCAAACCAGCTCTACAACAAATGCTAAAGGAACTTCTCTAAGTGGGAAACACAAGAGAAGAAAAGGACCTACAACAACAAACCCAAAACAATTAAGAAAATGGTCATAGGAACATACATATCGATAATTACCTGAAATGTGAATGGATTAAATGCTCCAACCAAAACACACAGGCTTGCTGAATGGATACAAAAACAAGACCCAAATATATGCTGTCTACAAGAGACCCACTTCAGACCTAGGGACACATACAGACTGAAAGTGAGGGGGTGGAAAAAGATCCCATGCAAATGGAAATCAAAAGAAAGCTGGAGTAGAAATACTCATAACAGGTAAAATGGACTTTAAAATAAAGAATGTTACAAGAGACAAGGAAGGACACTACATAATGATCAAGGGATCAATCCAAGAAGAAGATATTACAATTATAAATATATATGCACCCAACATACGAGCACCTCAATACATAAGGCAACTGCTAACAGCTATAACACAGGAAATCGAGAGTAACACAAAAATAGTGGGGGACTTTAACACCTTACTTACACCAATGGACAGATCATCCAAAATGAAAATAAATAAGGAAACAGAAGCTTTAAATGACACAATAAACCAGATTGATTTAATTGATATTTATGGGACATTGCATCCAAAAACAGCAGATTACACTTTCTTCTCAAGTGCACATGGAATATTCTCCAGGACAGATCACATCTTGGGTCACAAATCAAGCCTCAGTAAATTTAAGAAAATTGAAATCATATCAAGTGCCTTTTCTGACCACAACGCTATGAGATTAGAAATCAATTACAGGGAAAAAAAAACTTTAAAAACACAAACACATGGAGGTTAAACAGTACGTTACTAAATAACCGAGAGATCACTGAAGAAATCAAAGAGGAAATCAAAAAATACCTAGAGACAAATGACAATGAAAGCACAACGATCCATAGGATGCAGCAAAAGCAGTTCTAAGAGGGAAGTTTATAGCTATAGAAGCCTACCTCAAGAAACAAGAAAAACCTCAAATAAACAATCTAACCTTACACCTAAAGGAACTAGGGAAAGAAGAACAAACAAAACCCAAAGTTAGCAGAAGGAAAGAAACCATAAAGATCAGAACAGAAATAAATGCAATAGAAACAAAGAAAACAATAGCAAACATCAATAAAACTAAAAGCTGGTTCTTTGAGAAGAGAAACAAAATTGATAAACCATTAGCCAGACTCATCAAGAAAAAGAGGGAGAGGACTCAAATCAATAAAATTAGAAATGAAAAAGAAGTTACATCAGACACCAAAGAAATACAAAGCATCCTAAGAGACTACTACAGGCAACTGTATGCCAATAAAATGGACAACCTGGAAGAAATGGACAAATTCTTAGAAAGGTATAACCTTCCAAGACTGAACCAGGAAGAAATAGAAAATATGAACAGACCAATCACAAGTAATGAAATTGAAACTGTGATTAAAAATCTTCCAACAGGGCTTCCCTGGTGGCGCAGTGGTTGAGAGTCCGCCTGCCAATGCAGGGGACACAGGTTCGTGCCCCGGTCCGGGAAGATTCCACATGCCTCGGAGTGGCTGGGCCCGTGAGCCATGGCTGCTGAGCCTGCGCGTCCGGAGCCTGTGCTCCGCAACGCGAGAGGCCGCAACAGTGGGAGGCCCGCGTACCGCAAAAAAAAAAAAAAAAAAAAGGGAATCTGTTGACAAAATGATTCTGAAGTTCATAAGGAAGAGGAAGCTAGAAAAAATATCTAAGAAAAATGTGAAGAAGAAAAAACAAAGAAAAACATGAAAGATAAGTGATCCTTTGCCAAGAATTTTAGGTGATATTATCTCATTTCATCCTCATAGTAGTTCCATAAGGTAGAGACTGTTATTAACCCCGTTTTAGAAATGACAAAGCTGAGTTCAACGGCGACAAAGGATCTCCAAGGATGACAGATTTAGATGCATCTATAATCTATACATGTACCTATATCTACGTCTATACTTGTGTCAGTGGTTTGAGAGGGCATTTAAATACAGATTTTTTTCAACCAGATTTTAGACTCTCTGCATTCCCCTTTGATGCCTCCAAAGCTGTTGCAGAAACCCCAGATCCCTGAGAAATGCTATGGGACTGATTACTGATTTCTAAGAAAACCTAACTCACTGCTAGCAGAGCTGTGATCTCTCCAACAAAAACGGTTGATTGAAAGACATCTATTAATGGAGAAATGCTGCAATTTAATAAATAACCCCCCACATGAAAATTATTTCACACACTCATGCGTGAGGCGAGCGGAGCCAGAGACAAGACCAGAGGTCGAACTCGGGATCTGACAAGATGGCCGGGCTGCCTCGCAGGATTATCAAGGAAACCCAGCGATTGCTGGCAGAGCCAGTTCCCGGCATTAAAGCAGAACCAGATGAGAGCAGCGCCCGTTATTTTCATGTGCTCATTGCTGGCCCTCAGGATTCCCCCTTTGAGGGAGGGACTTTTAAACTTGAACTATTCCTTCCAGAAGAATACCCAATGGCAGCCCCTAAAGTACGTTTCATGACCAGAATTTATCATCCTAATGTAGACAAGTTGGGAGGAATATGTTTTAGATATTTTGAAAGATAAGTGGTCCCCAGCACTGCAGATCCGCGCAGTCCTGCTATCGATCCAGGCTTTGTTATTAAGTGCTCCCAACCCAGATGGCCCATCAGCAAATGATGTAGCAGAGCAGTGGAAGACCAACGAAGCCCACGCCATAGAAACGGCTAGAGCATGGACTAGGCTATATGCCATGAATAATATTTAAATCGATCCGATCATCAGGTGTGCATCACTTCTCCTGTTCTGCCCAGACTTCTTCCTTTTCTGTTTGCATTTAATGGACACAGTCTTAGAAACATTACAGAATAAAAGCCCAGACACCTTCAGTCCTCTGGTGACTGAATGCAGAGTAGTAAATCTATGTCTCGTCCTGACTCACTGTTGTAAAGCAGGAGCAGAGGCCAGAAGTGTCATCTGGATTGTTGTGAGACGTTTAAAAGCAGTGGCCCTTCTCTGCTTTTATTCATTTCCCCATCATGGTTTGAGTATGAAGCGCCGTGAATGAAGGTAGTTGTCAGGGTTAGCTGCAGGGGTGTGGGTGTTTTTCTTTATTGTTATTATTTTTTGGTGGCCGGGGGAAGGTAGTTTTATTTGAATTTTATGGGCTCCTTTCCCCCTTTTTATGGTGATCTGATTGTATTGATTAAAAGCAGCTAACTTAACCCTGGCTTCCCTGGTGGCGCAGTGATTGAGGGTCCGCCTGCCGATGCAGGGGACGCGGGCTCGTGCTCCGGTCCGGGAAGATCCCACATGCCGCGGAGCGGCTGGGCCCGTGAGCCATGGCCGCTGAGCCTGCGCGTCCGGAGCCTGTGCTCTGCAACGGGAGAGGCCGCAACAGTGAGAGGCCCGCGTAACGCAAAAAAAAAAAGCATCTAACCCGTTCTTTAGAATATGCTCTCTAGCCAAGTCTAACTTTATTTAGACACTGTAGATGGACAAGCTTGATTGTTTGAACCAAAATGGGAACATTAAACAAACATCACAGCCCTCACTAATAACATTGTGACTTTGCTGTCAAGTGCAGAATCCTCCCTTCAGGAAAAAGCTTGTGACCATTGTGTATGGCTTGTCTGGAAACTTCTGTAAATCTTATGTTTTAGTAAAATAAATATTTTTTGTTATTCTAAAAAAAAAAAAACAATATTTCTCACACACACACACACACACACACACACACACACAGACTGTTTAATACCAAGGGCCAAGAAGACCTGCGTAAATTCCGCAAGAAGCTTTATTATCCCAAACCGGAGGCTGAGCCGTGAAGACTACATTCTAAGCCCCCTCTTGTCCCCGCTGTTTGTTACAAGGGTTTAGACAACCTCAAAGTGACGGGTCAGTTATTTGGACCAGATGGCAGGATTGATCAAAGACCTCAACAGCACCTGTGCTAATGAAAATCTACTGCATACACTAATGGCAGTTAGAAAGCCGGGGATCATGCTGTGCAGGCTTCCAAGCCCCTCCCACAACACTGGATTTGATGGATGATTCCTGGCAGCCCTCTGATAGCACATGGCTCTCACCATCTACACACTCGGTGGGTCTCCTGTCAAGTTTAAAAAGATGCCAAGGTTTACCTCTCTCACGCTCCCCACCACACCCATGTAAATGGGAACACTACCCATTGCTTGTGCATTTTGACACTATATCGGTGGTCTCTGGTGTCAGGAAGCCCCACACGACAGAAAGGTCTGGAATCCCATGACTGGTGCAGGAAATGTCAGTTCCCAGGCCATGGGCTTTATACTCAGGTCTGCTTCTCCCTCATCCCAGCACCTCCAATTCTACCGTCTAAATATCTCTCAGATGATGGGAATGTAAATTGGTGCAGCCACTACGGAGAACAGTCTGGAGTTTCCTTTAAAAACTAAAAATAGGACTTCCCTGGTGGCGCAGTGGTTAAGACTCTGCACTTCCAATTCAGAGGGCCCAGGTTAGATCCCTGGTCAGGGAACTAGATCCCACATGCATGCTGCAACTAAGAGTTTGCACGCAACAACTAAGGAGCCCACATGCTGCAGTTAAGGAGCTGGCGAGCCACAACTAAGGAGCCCACATGCTGCAGTTAAGGAGCTGGCGAGCCACAACTAAGGAGCCCGCTTGCCACAACTAAGACCTGGTGCAACCAAATAAATAAATAAATATTAAAAAAAAAAAAAAGCCAGGATAATGGGAAATGTGCTTCTTGGTTCTCAGGGTTACAACTTATGTGTAAAAGGAACTGTTGAAGTTCTTCAGATTCCAAGTATTTTGAGCCTGCCCCGGCTCAGGGTAGGGGCAGGGGTACCTGACTCCCAGCTGAAGGCTCAGCCCCAGACCTGGGGTCTAGAGTGGGAAGAGGTCCCATCGCATAGTCTAGGGCTTAGGGCTTAGCATGGACGCCCCACAAGGCTGGCTCATCCCTGTTGCTGGTTACCAAGGCTCATTGTCAGTTTAGGACTAGACGGACCTACCAATAATCTGGAAGTATTTTCTGCGGTTCATCACCTAACTTCCTGTGAGCCAGGAAACCTATCAACCTCTTATTTCCTGGCAAAATGTATCCCTGTGAAAATTACTACTTGGGTGCAGTAGAACCCAGCATCACAATCCTTGTTACTGATAAATTAGAATTAACTCAAGGTTAAACTGTGTTCTTTCAAGCATACCTCCACACTTAATAAAGCCTATTCTAACCTATCAGTTCAGTACAGACTTCCCACTGCATGAAATAGGAATAATATTTAAAAAAATTAAAACTCGGTGGCAATAAGTCCAACTATAGTCTAGGGAAAGTAATTTACAGGGAATTCTTTCTGTCTCAGGGCCCTCCCGACTCCAGCCCCAAGAACAGCTGAATAATGGGTACACTCCACTGAGATTATCACAAATATTAGATCTTGTCATTGACCTTCAAAGATGAGTCTCCATGCTCTGGGGACAACCAAACAATGGCCTGTTAATAAATATGGACTTAGCTCTACTCCCTTAAGCCTAACAATGATGGTGAGTAATATACCACAATCAAGTCCAGATCTAGTCCAAGGTAACCATGGAGGTTAACCTATCTGGAAAGCTTATTATGGGCTTGGCTTTTGATGTGGATTCTCCCATCTCATGACAAGCCTGGTGTAGGTGACGTTCCCCACTGTCCTGTTCAGTAGAGTAGGCAAGGGAGGTTATTAATGTGTCTGAGGCCAGTCACACATCTGGGAAGAAACGGGATGGGAATCCAGGAAGTTTGATCCAAACCCAAGCTCTTAGGGGTTGCCCTGTGCTGCTACCCTGGTGAACTGCAAAGACCTAACGCTTCTTGTGACGCATCAGGACAGAACGGAGAAAGAGAATCCTTTGCTTATTTTTTACATATTTTTCTAAGCACTACATATGGCTAGCGATAGCGGATCCTCGAGTGAAGCCACGCAAAAGGGCAATGACAATCTGGTGCTGTGGGGACAAAGCAGGGAGGTGAGGGAAGGCCTTCTGGGGCAGCGACCTGGGAGGTCTGTAAGTAGGGGAGTGAGAAGTGTAGGCAGTGTGTCTGTGGAGGGCCATTCTGGCTGCAGTAAGGGAAAAGGCCTTCGAAGCAAGGTGCACTTAGGCTTTCAGGCCAGGTCTGCTCCCAGCTCAACCGCACAACCCGTGCAACCTGAAGCCCTGCAGTGACACTGCTCTCGGGAAACAGGACGGGATGCGACCTCCCGCAAGTCCATCTTGGCCACGCTGTGGGTGGCTTGACAACAGCTCTTCCCCCTTTCGCTGTTCCTCCCCTCTCCCTCAAATTAGCTATCGTATGGGACCCCCACCCCCGGCGGTCTTGTGGTTGAGACTCCGCGCTTACTCTGCAGGGGGCACAGGTTCGATCCCTGGGCAGGGAACCGCATTTGACGCGGCCAAAAAAAAAAAAAAATTCTCAACTGGATTAAGAAATCTATCTTTTTTAATAGCTATCAAATCAGCTCCTTTTGGTGTGACCATCCACCGGTATCTATTTTTGCCTGTCAGTGACTCTCCGGAACCCACCTGGCAGCTTCCTTGCCTCTGGTTTAAATGTACTCCAACATAACTTGGCCAGCACGAAGGTCGATCCTCTGAACCCTTAGCCCGATCTCTCCTGTCACGAACACCAAGGGACCCAACCTCTCAAGAAACAATTTTCCTCTAAATAACCAAGCTCATTCATGAATTTACAAGGGCTCTTTCTCAAGCTAGCTGCTGGGGCGTTGGTAATTACAGGAAAGCTTGAGGTCCCAGATTCTACCCAAGTCAATTCAATAGGGCCAATACAAGAAACCCAAGACGCCTTAAAACTTACCTGCTGTTCTAAAACACCTCCCAAACTTAAATGAAGTGTAATGACATTTATGTAACTGCCAGCTTACAAGACAAAAACTACCTCAACTCATACAAATGTTCTAAAATAACTTCATCTATGTCTAAACCGTCTAATAACACAGGACTGAAGTTGTAACATAAATCAGATGATACAAGCCAGCGCCCTGTAGTGAAAAGCCGAGAAGTGGACCTTGCATTTTTACATAGATGACGTGTGATGTTGCTGTTTGCACAATGAACTCCGGTGTCACTGTTCTATCACAGTGGATTCTAATCACGCAGACCATTAAAGTTATTGAGACTAACATCAGATAGCATCTTCAGTTTCCCACTTGGCAGAGACTTGTCAAGCATAGAGAAAAAAAGGATTAATTAACTTTGGAAAGAACATTTCCATTTCTTGTAGAGCTCCGGGATTCCTTAAACTTTTAAGCTCTCTGGTGACTGATATGATCTATGACACACAAGCGTCTGAGTCAAATTACTCGCCTAGCAGCTCTCCCCTAGTGCTAATATCCCGGGGAGGTTTCCTACGTTGATGTTTCCCTACAAATAAGTTGCTGATCGTTTCATTTTTTAGATGAACCCTAAGGGGACATAGGCAGGTTTAAGGAAAAGCCAAAAGGAGCAAAATTATGGAAAGGTACCCTATTACACACCAGATGTGAAGGCAAGGGACAATTTTGCAGACTCATGTGTGTGCCCCATGGCCTGGTACTCATCCAGGGACAGTAAAAAGTGGTTTGTTAACGGTATTCTTTCCAAAGGACAAGGTCACAGCCTCGGTCGGCCACCACGTGGCAGCAGCACAGGCAGCTCTGAGCACAGGGCTTCCTTCCAGTGCCCTCACGTTCATTTGTAAAGCAAAGTGCTTCCAACAATTGAGCTCCAACCTCCTCTAAGGGTCTGTGTAAGCTCTTAGCTTAGAGCAGACCCAAAAGGTATTGATGGGATGCAGTATACAATGCACGTAATATAAAACTTTTTTTTTGGCTCCGGACGTGCAGGCTCAGCGGCCGTGGCTCACGGGTCCAGCCGCTCCGCGGCATGTGGGATCTTCCCGGACTGGGGTACGAACCTGTGTCCCCTGCATCGGCAGGCGGACTCTCAACCACTGCACCATCAGGAAAGCCCCGTAACATAAAACTTTTTGTGGCAGTAATCTGCTTTTCTTTTCCCTGAAGCCCTGAGCTCTGTAATTTACGAGGGGCCGTCCTATCACCTGACAGGGCCGTCCCCACAGATGTACGGCAGTCCCCATGGATGTGGGGATGGGCTGTGGGGATGGGACAGTCCCCACGGATGTGGGGATGGGCTACAACTTGACTTTCTTTTCTCCTGGGAATCTCACAACCTCTGGGGGAAGGATGGAGCCAGGAGCTGTGAGCTACAAGACCACCCGGCAGGTCAATCCTTACCCCACCAAGTCTGTCCGTTTTCAGAGCTTTTCCAAGTGGCACTCATGTAAACTCAATAATCACAGAACAAACCTCCAGAACAGCTCCGGGGAAATAAGCCATCCCGCCTTCCTTGTCATTTTTGCTCTTTTCATTAAAAAATGCAGCTTCGGGGCTTCCCTGGTGGCGCAGTGGTTGAGAGTCTGCCTGCCGATGCAGGGGGCATGGGTTCGTGACCCGGTCCGGGAGGATCCCACATGCCGCGGAGCGGCTGGGCCCGTGAGCCATGGCCGCTGGGCCTGCGCGTCCGGAGCCTGTGCTCCGCAACGGGAGAGGCCACAAACGAGAGGCCCGTGTAACGCAAAAAAAAAAAAAAAAAAAAAAAAAAATGCAGCTTCGGGCTTCCCTGGTGGCGCAGTGGTTAAGAATCTGCCTGCATTGGCAGGGGAAACGGGTTCGATCCCTGGTCCGGGAAGATCCCACATGCCGTGAAGCAACTAAGCCCGTGCGCCACAACTACTGAGCCTGCACTCCAGAGCCCGTGCGCCACAACTACTGAGCCTGCGTTCTAGAGCCCACGAGCCACAACTACTGAGCCCACGCGCCTAGATCCTGTGCTCCGCAACAAGACAAGCCACCGCAATGAGAAGCCCGCGCAGCACAACGAAGACTAGCCCCCGCTCGCCGCAACTAGAGAAAGCAACGAAGAGCCAACACAGCCAAACATAAATAAATAAATTTTTAAAAAATGCAGCTTCTTCTTACCTCTGCCACTGTAAAGATGTGCTTCTAAATAAATGCTCTGTTTAAGCAAGCCCTTGGAGATGAATGAAGGCTTCTGGGGACCCAAAGGCACACGGTGACAGGATGGACTTTCTTCCCACGAGTCGCTTGCTGTAAAGCTTACCTCTAGCTCCACCTCCAGCCTAGGTGGAGAAGCACAGTCTTGGTAAAAGACACCATGTACTGGAAGATCTTGGCTATGATTACAATTATGTCCTTTTTTATAAAGGCACCATTTTATTTTTTTTAATTTTAGGTGTTTTAGGTATCTATTCTTTTTTTTAATTTATTTATTTTATTTATTTATTATTTTTGGCTGCATTGGGTCTTCATTGCTGCGTGCTGCCTTTTCTCTGGTTGCGGCAAGCAGGGCTACTCTTTGTTGCAGTGTTCAGGCTTCTCATTGCAGTGGCTTCTCTTGTTGCGGAGCACAGGCTCTAGGCGCGTGGGCTTCAGTAGTTGTGGCTCACGGGCTCCGGAGCGCAGGCTCAGTAGTTGTGGCACACGGGCTTAGTTGCTCCGCGGCATGTGGGATCCTCCCAGACCAGGGCTCGAACCCACGTCCCCTGAATTGGCAGGCGGATTCTTAACCACTGCGCCACCAGGGAAGCCCAAAGGCCCCATTTTTAAGGAATAAAAGACTCATGAGATCCCATTCTTTGGACGGCTGCTAATGCTGCTCCCTGTCCAAGTAGAGCACAGGTGGCCAAGCACAGGTCTTCAGAGCAGGGCGAGCGGGGTGCCTCCCTCCAGCCTCCCCACCTCACTTCTCGCCAGTCCGCCCAAGCCTCCAACTGGATCATCAACACCTCTCAGCGTTCACAACACTTACTTCCCTTCGAAAAATTAGAGTACAGCTTGATGGCAATTTTTGTGGCAAATTTAACAGAAGAGTATGAATGAGAATCACTCTTAATTCCTAAAATCAAAAGGTCAGAGGTGCTAAAAGTCCTTATCGACTGAATGTCTGTGTCCCCTCAAAATTCCTATGCTGACATATAACCTCCAAAGGGATGGTTTTAGGAGGGGAGGCCTTTGGGAGGTGATTAGGTCATGAGGGTGGAGCCCTCGTAAGTGAGATTAGTGCCCTTATAAAAGAGACTCCAAAGAGCTTCTGTGAGAACACAGTGGGAATACAGCTGTCTGTGAAGCAGGAGCAGGCCCTCACCATACACCTGATGTGCTACAGTCTTGATCTTGGACTTCCACCTTCCAGAACCGTGAGAATCAGTATCTGTTGTTTATAAGTCATTCAGTCTGCGGTATTTTGTTATAGCATCCCAAACGGACGAAGACAAATACTTATTGCTATTCAGATTAACAACTCACACGTGGTATCCCTGGGTTGGCAGTTTATTTTAAAAAAAACAACACCCCGGTTATCTTATTTTCTTCCTTGTCCATCGTTTTTCTTAACAGAACAAGTTACAAAAAATTAGGGATGGGGGGGTATATGATCTTTGCAGACTGACATATTTGCAGAGGACTCATGAACAATAATGATGATTCAAAAGCTCCTAGGTTTACTCCTGAATCAAGCAAAGAGCAAAGGACAACATAAGAAGGAATCGTGTGTACAGCAATCTCGTCGTACGACACTGATTATGACACTGCAGTGGTTACAATTACGTTCACGATAGGATATTCCTTGCTCAAACACCAGACATGCTAAAATCACCAGGCTGTTTACAAACTGGAGGAATCAGTGCAAACAGTCATCTGAAGAGCAAAAACCAGAATCAGGAAGGCTTTTCTGGCAGTGAGATTCTGACACCAGCGGCTTCCTCGCGTGGGCCACCCTCACTTTGAATCTTGATCTTTCTTTTCATCTAAGAGGGCGGAGCGGATCCCCAGCTTTTTCAGTTCTTCCACCAGGTCCCCATTCTGGTGCATCTGCAGAAGAATGTCACAGCCCCCCACGAACTCGCCATTGAGGTACACTTGTGGGATGGTGGGCCAGTTGGAATAGTCTTTAATGCCTACGGGGAAAGAACATTTAACTGTCATTTCAGTGGTCAAATACTTGTACAGCAAAATACGTTTCCCCGCTCCTAGGGACACCCCGTAACCCTTCCTGGCTCCCCATCCCTGGGGGACCGTGTATTTGCTACAAAGAGCATAAGCTTTTGAGTTGAATGGACCGCTGACTCTTGCAATTATAAACAGTGAGGCCTCCATCCTCTGTTTCCACCCTTATCTCACAAAGTTTTTATGAGAATCAGGTTAAGTAAGGCTCTCATAAACTACCTGACACACAATCGACCCTGGATTAATGGCAGAGAACTTGACTGGTTAATGCAAGTGACACAAGATACAGAAGGCTATATTCCCCATGCTTCTGCGGGCCACGTTTTCAGCAAAACAAACAAACGAAAGAAATGCCACTCCATTCCCAAATGGACTACTGAACATGGATCCATCACGGTAACTCACTGGCACACTGGGCAGCCCCCACCTAATGTTTTCCGTGCCTGTCTCAGCTGGTGAATTTACAGACACTGAGTCATTGGCTTTGATCTTTAATAATTCTTTTGCCCAAAGAAAAATCCCTCTCCTGTGGCTAGACTGTGGCCCTCGTTCTATTCAGCCCCTCAGATGAGCTCTCCACGGGACAGCTGATCTGACTCAGCACAGAACTCGCAGGGACTGAGTGAAATGAAGGAAAGGCCCAAAGCTCATGAAGGTCCACGTCCTGGGCCAGGCACAGGGCCACGGGGTGAGACCCACTCCCTGCCCTAAGAGACAATGGCTTTGAGGACACACCGAGATGAAGTACGTTCAGGGACAGTGCAGCCATGGGATGACTCTGTGCAGTGCTGTGCCACGAGGATGATGGCTATGAAGGAAGTGTGGTTTCAGTCTTAAGGCAGAAAAGATCACTCACTCTTTTCTAAATTCCTCCTTACCTTTTACTTTCTTTTGTACTCAGAGGTTGAGATGAAGTATACTTTTTTAAATGTACGAATAAACGAAACAGAAAAGTCAACAAAGTCTTCAGGCAAAAGACAGTATTACACAAATTTTAGAAATTGGTCAAGTGGTGGTTTTTGTGTAAACAAACTAAAAATACAAAACCTTTTTCTTGATGCCCTACCATTTATTATCAGATGAGTTTTACCAAATAAGATTACCAATATGAGTTATATTACAAATAACCTTCCCAAGATACCATGTGTTTTTCTCTTTTAAAAGTCACTGCTTTCTAAAAAACAGCAACTTCGCTCTAACCGACAGCGCTAGAGGGCCCCTAGTAGAGAGCTTTATCTTTCTTCTGCAGACAGACTTCATGGAGAGAGAAATGGTTACAACGTTATAGGCCCTGAAAAACTCACTTCTAAGCCACTCTGGGTTTCTGTTTAAAAAAAAAATCAGCTAGAGGTTTGGAGGTTACCAATAAAGGGCAAATTCCATTAATCATCAGAATGCCTTTATACTTGAATACCCTGATGAATTCAAGTTTTTTTTTTTTTGAATTCAAGTTTTTCATCACTCTGATGTTTGGTGCTACATAAACAATTACTTAGCATGTAAGCTGTATGTTTCGGATTTTTTTTTTTAACTCTACCCTCAAACACAAAGAGTCTATCAGAACTTAACTTTACGTTTCCAATAACACATCTTTTTATACTTTATGATGGGGGGAGATTAAGAAACGTTCAGAATATGAACTTTATACTTCTAAACTTTCTTAAATATCTGTTACATTTATGTACATGAACCATTTATCTGCACAATATTATATCTGGTTTTTTTTTTCCAATTAATAATACACGGCATTAAGCTTTTCATGGCAATGAATATCTACTGATTCTTTCGGCGAGTGCCTACAATTTCTGAAACACACCAAAGGTGAAAACAAATTTGCCATCTGAGGGCCACCCAAAACCACACGTTTAATCCTAAAAAGTACAATTTTTAAAAATAAAATCTTTGTTGAGTAAAAGAATGACTTGCTTTCATCAATCGTTTTTATGGTAGCACACTCAACCAAAGCGTTAGGCAACAAGTAAACATACATTACATTGTTGCAGACCATACATCCCAACTATAAGGGAAGGAAGGAAATCCATCCTAACCACCAAAACTACCCAAATAAGTGGGCTTTCCACCATCCTGAACAACCAACATACAGTCACATGCAAGGGAGGCTAACTCCTTCCAAACCCCTTGGCCTGTGACTGTCCTAATAACTTCAAGAACTCAGAAGAACCCACCTCAGAACACATGGCATCGTGACAGCATCCAAGGTGCCTACCAGCTGACAGTTTATCAAAATTAAACTTAACTACTTCTTTAATTTTTAGATTATCAGGTGTTACAGGCAGCTGTTGTCAAAGCAAAGCTCTGGCATCTCTCCTAAACGATGCCATTTTCCATGTTTAAAATGTCCGATTACAAGTTTAAATATTTAAGGAAATACCCAAATTGCTTCCTACAGAGTGAAGTGAGAAACTTCCAGTAAGACTACATTCATGAATTGAAAACTAAAACAAATTCTGTCAATTCACAATTAATTGTTTAAACATGGCTAATTTTTCTCATCCTTTAAATTTTCAGTAACTGTAATATACAGTGATAATTCTTGTAAGTATCATATGGAATAACTCAGAATCAGAGAGCAACTCTTGAAAATTAGAAAAGCATACCCAAGAATGGATTTTAATGACAACCATATTTTATAGATGACAAACTGATTCAGTTTGGGACAGAAAATGGTGACTGCCAAGTTATATAACAGGTAACACTAGGACTGGGCGTTAGGAGGCTGTCGTACAAAATCTGTTCTACATACACCTACTGCCCCACCAAAAAAATGTCATGTTCTGAAGTATCAAGCGAGAGGGGAGAAAATGTTCTGGAAAATTCCCTTCCAGAACTTTCAAAAGGTACTTTTCAAAATTCACGACATTTCAGAATATTGGACCCATTCCTGGTTTGGACAATAATCGTAAGAGCATCACAATTACAGTTTTCTTTTTTTCCGGTAGATTTTCAGTACACGAGCTTCAGGGTCTGACGCGGGTTGATGCCAACTCTGCCACTTAACGAGGCTCTGTTCCTCGGGCAAGTCATGTCACCTCCTCCTGGAATCACGCATTTCTCCATCTTCCTTAAGAGAATGATGTTAGCACTGCCTGACAAAAAGTAAACCACGGTGCCGAGAGGGTCAAGGCGCTGGTTTAGGGGTCGGCAGACTGTGGCTGGCTGGCTTGTAAATACAGTCTCAGATAAATCTGCTCATCTCTCAACCTGTTTCCTTTTCTGTAAAATGGGAATAACTCTATGCCTCACATATTTGTTATGAAGATTAAATAAGATATAATTGGTGAAATGAATTAAGCTCCCACAGCGCCAGGTGCACTGTGGCTACTGTCTCCACGTCAGTGTCCTCTACCCCACCCTCCACAGAAATGCTCTCCTGACAATGTACGCAAGTAAACAGAGGGAAAGAATGCAGGGAAAGAATGCAGGAAAGAATGCATACCAGTGAAGCATGCAATGCAATAATAAAAATACCATTTACTGAGCTAAGGGTTCCTGAGTTTCATACTCTAAGTTTTTCACATATCTAATCTCATTTCATCTTTACAAAATTCCTACAAGTTATGTATAATCATCCCTATTTTACAGATGAAGAAATGAAGGCTCAGAGAGGTTAAATAACTTAACCAGCGTCACAGTGCTGACATACGGTAGAGACAGGATTTGAGTCCAGATGTCTAGGAGTCCAAAGGCCAGGTTCTTGACCACCAGAGGTGGTCTCTGGCCGGAGGCTGGCATCTGTCACTCCTGCCCCACTGTGAGCCCCACCTGCACGACACATGGATCTGCAATCCATGGGACTGTTCCACATCTTTAACATTTACAGACACAAACGGCGTTAAGCCACAATTATCCTTTTGTAACTTGCTTTTTGACTAAGCATCGCCTTTTTTGAGAATACATCTAGATTTTTTTTTTTTAATTTAAAAAATTTTTGGCTGTGCTGGGTCTTTGTTGCTGTGCGGCTTTCTCTAGTTGTGGAGAGCGGGGGCTACTCTTCGTTGCGGTGCGCGGGCTTCTCATTGCAGTGGCTTCTCTTGTTGCCAAGCATGGGCTCTAGGCGCGCGGGCTTCAGTAGTTGCGGTGCACAGGCTCAGTAGTTGCGGCACGCGGGCTTCAGTAGTTGTGACTCGCGGGATCTAGAGCACAGGGTCAGCAGTTGTGGTGCATGGGCCTAGTTGCTCCGCAGCGTGTGGGATCTTCCCAGACCAGGGATTGAACCTGTGTCCCCTGCATTGGCAGGTGGATTCTTAACCACTGCGCCACCAGGGAAGTCCCTAGATCTAATTCATTTTAACCACAACTTAGTTTTCCATCATGACTAAGCTACAGTTGGTTTCTTCAGTCTGCTGCTAACAGACCAAGATCTGTTCTTGCCCACTTTTCATTATCACAAGGAACACTGCAGTGCTCACCCTTACGTGCATCTCCTAGCTCACATACAGGGGACAGTCTCTCTAGACAAAGGGGTGGCAAACTACAGCCTTCGGGCCAAAGCCGGTCCACATCCTTTTGTAAATAAAGTGTTATTGGAACTTCGCCCCGCTCATTCGTCTGTGTGTTGTCCCTGACTGCTGTACACTGTAACAGCAGAGCTGAATAGGTGTAACAGAGACCACCAGGCCCCCAAAGCCTAAACTATTTACTCTCTGGCCCTTTACAAGGAAGCTTGTCGATCCCTGATGTAGCCTAAATAACCGGGAGTGAAACAGCTGGGTGTTCAGCTCTGTCCACCTTCAACTTGACTGGGTACTGAGAGTCACTCCTTCCAAGTGTGGGCCCCACTTTATACCCCCATCTGCAGCATACAACCTGCCCACCAGACACACATGCACACTTGTTATCTGATTTTTAATGCTTACCAACGTCATAGTTCTACTACTGCCTGAAATTCCTTGATACTGGAAAGGCTGGGCATATTTTCAAATACTTAAGAACCATTCAACGATAGGATGATGGGTATTCATTCAACAGACGCTGTTCCCGACTCGAGGAATACAGTGGTGATCTGAGTAGGCAGAAATTCGAGTGTCTATAATGTTTTTAAGAGCAGGAAAGAGAGTTTATGATAAAATGATAAATAAAAGAAGCATTTATTTATTCATTAAAACACGCATTGAACGCTCGCTTTGCAGAAGCATCACACACAGTGCTCAGGGAGTCGCAGAAGACACATTCCCTGCTCTCAGGGGGGCAAAATGCTATATATAGACATGGGTGATCTCAACTCTGTTAAAAAAGAAAAAAAAAAAACTGTTAGAAACTAGATCCAAATGTTAATAATAATGGTTTATACGGAATTACAGGGGATTTTCATTTTATTTAGATTTTCAGTGTTTTCCAAATTTCTCCCACGAGCACATGTTACTTTCGCAACTGAAAGCAAAGATTAGTCTTTGTTAAGACCAGGAGCAGGATATGGTGACATCCATCCACCGTGACCCTACGTGGCCGTCTTGTGGGTGCTCCATATTTTTAAAAAGGAACAAACCTTGAGGAAGGCCAAAACGCAAAGCTGCCTCAGTCACCTTGCTTCGTTGGGTCTCAGGCCTCAGGCTGACACCTCTGTGCACCATACTCCCTGGACCCAGCGCCCAGAACTCGGAGACAGTGTCTGAGGGTCTTCCTCCGACTTGGGTCCTTTCTAAAACTCAGCCTTCTCTGGCACAAGAAAACAGGAAAGGCCAATTTTGCAGAAGCCCCTATTCTGTTACTAGAAGTGACCTTGGGTCTGGGAAAAGTTCACAGACATATCTTTAGCTGGCAAAAGCAAGCATCAGACAGCCTGTCAGTCTCTCTTGGTAAACCTGAAGGTGTGGAGAGCAAAAAGATGAAGAATCTTCATGTTTTAAAGCCTCACCCTGGCTAAACTACTCCCCACTCTAATGACGTGCTTATACCACCCTGCCCGAGTCTAGAGGTTAATACTTACCCTAAGGTTTACTTTTCTAGGCAACGAAAGACGCGTTATGTATGCAACACATTCACTAACTAAAAGTAATGGTCTGATGAAGCTCAATGGTCAAGAAATTTAAGGGTTAAATTCCTGTTGCTATTGTTTGAACACTTAAGAACAGAAGACTGGAAGTCAGATACATAAGTGCTCTCGGCAAACATTCTTATTCCTGCTGTGACTTTCAGTTTACTGGCCATATTCCAGTATAGCCCATCTCCGGTTATATTTCAGAAAAATGTTTTAATTCAAGTATAGTTGATGTACAATGTTTCAGGTGTACAGCAAAGTGACTCAGTTATACCATCTCTGGTTATATTAAACAGGAGAACAGAAATTCATAAACCAAAGACTCTCAAAACTTTAAGCTAAGTAAGAGATCAACAACACAACGTTCTACTAAGGACCACAGTGGCAATTTGCAAGCGGCCCGAGGCAAGGTCCCAGCAGAAAGATTACAGAGTAGTTTCTCCTATCTTATCTTTTAGGCAGAGACGCCACTGCTGCTGCATGAAGACTGCAGATCACCCTGTATGTGAAAAAAGCCAGCAACTGGTAGCATTCCAGGACTCCAGGAAGGGAGAAGGATCATGGGCACAGCACATGGAAATGTTACATATGCCTCCTGGTAACTCAAAGCTGCCTTCACTCCTTGTTTCCATCCACCCAAACCGAGAGTTCTATAAGGATGAGATTCCATGGGAAAAAATACTTTTAAAACCATAAAGTGCTAATAATAAAATGGTTACCATTTAATGGATGCCTTCTGAGTGCGAGATAAGAGGACAAGGCACTTTCTAAAAGTTTTATCTTCCCTTTTTTCCTCACAAAACCTTTGCCAAGTGTGGTTTCATTATCCTCATATTACCGAAAAGGAAAACGCAGTCATGTACCTTGCCTCGGGTTGCACAGCTGACTGGCCAAAGGAGTCTAACCCAAAGCCTTTCCCTGACGCCAGCCTGTCCCATCTCTGTTGGAATGACTATGATTGACAACTTCAAACGTAGAAGAGCACAATACAGAATTCTGAATGTAGACTACCATAGAACTTGAGGCCCTAAAACACTTTTTAGAACACTGTCTCTAAACAACATCAGGAAACTCGGGGAGAACTCAGTCACTGAAAGTCTAACTGGAATGCCACCCTTCAGGGGGTACAGGCACGGTCCCCCCAATGCCTCCAACAACCCCACCCACCCCAGCCAAGGAGCAGACCCAGGTGTTCTGGCCTCTCTCTCCTCCCGCACTAAGATAAAACAGAAGAATGCAGGTAAGGTTCTCAGCAAGGTGCTCATCAGAAAAGATGCTAGTTAACTGTCGGGGTCCTCCATCCTCCCCTCTGGGCCACTGAAAAGTCACAGACAGTACTGTGTCTGCCCCAGACCCTGACCGGTTCCTGGAGCTCCAAGCTTGAGTGAGCTAGGGCCCAGGAGTCATTCTTCGTCCCTCTCCCCACAAGCCTCTCCAATCCCTAGCCACCACAAATCTCCCCCATCCTTGAGTATCTAAAAATAAATTTCATGTCTTTTTCTCCCACACCAGATCCCAACTAAGACCTGTCCAAAAGCTGTGTCAACCGCTCCTGTAGCAGCAACAGAGAACGGTCCCTGTCACCCCGAGCCTTGAGGCACGACAGGCCAGCCTCTGAGCCCCTAGCCTCAGACAAGGGCAACCTCGACCCTCCCCCCGCCATCAACAGCACCTCTCCTTATCCACGAGACAGGGCAGCCCCTCAAAGTGTCCCCGAAGTGCCTACCTCTAATGGCTCTTCTTGTATCCCTCTCTGCCCACTTCCCCAGCCCTGCAGAGCAGGGAGTCAGGCTGCTGACCACGCTCCTTGGATTCGGCTGAAGAGCACTGGCCCCGAAATGCCTTTTTCAGCTCAGAGTGAGGACTGGGGAACCGCTAGGACTTACTCCATTGCCCATGTCAGCCCAGAGGCCCAGATCCTCGAGATCAAGTTCAAGTCGATCAGGCCCCCACCCCTAGACCCGTGTGGAAGCTCGTGTCTGAAATCCCCTCAAGCCCCCGGACGGACCTTGCCCGACAGACCCTCGACCCCGCAGAGTGGCCTCGGCCGGTCGCCCCCCAGCTCCGCCCCCAGCCGGCTCTGACCTTGCCTGAGCTGGGGGTCGTCCAGCACGTTGTAGGCCGCGTAGTCGCGGACGCCGTGCAGCCGCAGGATCTGCACCACGGCGTTGCTGAAGCCGCACTGGGGCTGCTCCGGAGTCCCCTTTAGGAAGACCACCACCCTGTCCTTCTTCACCAGCGCGTCCAGGTGCTCCGACGAGCCGCTGCCGCCCGAGCTCGCCGCCCGCACGCCCGGGCCCCGCAGGCCGCCGCCCGCGCCGCGCCCCCAGCGGAGCAGAGCCGCAGCCGCCCGGCCCAGGGACCCGCTCATTCCCGCACGCTGGCCTGAGCTCTCGACGGCCAAGGACCTGGGCTAGCCAGCCGAAGCCTTCCCGGGGCCCGGCCCGCGGAGGCCCGGCCCGCCCCCCCGGAGGCCCTCATTGGACCGGCGCCGAACGGCTCTCCGTGATTGGAGAACCCTGGCCCTCAATTGTTGGATTTCACCAATCATGTTACTCGTCCCGCCCCGACAGGTTGGAGGCGGCCCTTACGCCTGAGCCGCATTCTATCGCCTTACCATTGGCCGCCGGAAACCGTTTTGTCAGTTGATTGGAGAGAGTGGATGTCCATCAGGGTCACGCTCCGAGGCAAGGGGAGGCGAAACGAGAGGGAAGACGGCTTCTCTCTGAAGGGTGGACGGGCCTGCTGGGATGCTCCGGGAGGACTTGGGACAGGCGCTGGGCGGGGTTTCGTCGTTCCGCGGAACGCCGGGAAGGGGTCACTTCCAGATGAAGGTTCCGGTTCCGGTGCGGGCGGAGGTTGCGTTGCCACGGCAGCGCGGTTGGCCGGCCGCTGCTTCTTGCGTTCCGGGTGGTGGTGGGGCTGGAGCAGGCTTGGATCCGCCGTTCCCGGCTTAGGTGAGCTTTCCGGAGCTTCAGTAAGGCCGCGGCTGTTCGCGGCGAGAGCAGGGGCTGCGCCGGGCTCTGGCGGCCAGGCCTGCCCGGGGCTACGGCGTCGGGGCCCGGGCCGTGTGTCGCAGCCCTCCTGTGGTCCCGCTGCCCTCGTGAGAGCAGAGGCCCAGACCCCTTCCCGTGGTTCCCGCCTCTGCAGCGCGATTATTTCACTAAAACAACTTTGATTTTTAAAGTTTGTAAAGAGCTCTCGTCTGTGTGATCGGGGCTAAGCTGACTTTGCAGCCGACCTAAGCCCCTGGGCTTGGGCCCAGGAGAGGTTGAATGGGGACCTAAGAAAGGAATTGGTTCATTCGACAGACGTTTTCTGAGCAGCTGCTGCGTGCAAGGCACGGTGCCGGCGCGGGACCTGTGCCCAGAGCTTGAGAAATGAGAAGCAGGTACAAATCAATGTGAGGGTAGAGAGGAGGGAAGGGAAGCTTCCCTAGGCCCACTGCTTTCTCTGTTCTCCATTGTGCTTAGTTCATCTTGACATATATTTGTTAACTTGTTTATTGACTTCCCTCCCAGACTGTCAACTTCATTCATTACTGTATCCTCAGTACGTAGAACAGTGCTTGGAACCTAGCAGGTGCTCACATTGGTGGAAAGAATGATCCCGGAAGAGCGGGGCTTAGTGAAATCGCCACGTGGTCTGTAGTCTTGGAGCGGTGCTGGGTTGGTGGTACCCTAGAGCACACCAGACTTGCAGAGAAAGCATTCTCCAGAGGAAGCTGAGGCATGGCTGCTCAAGGGACAGCAGTACCATGTGCAATTTTCCTCTGATAGTTTCCGATTACTGTTGCCACGGTGATAATGGCTGTGCCATGTCATTATCTATCAACCGACAGTAAGAGAAGCTTTTGCAGTCAGATGTTGTTTAACAGATGGAGTGGTTTCTGTTGGACACTAAGTACTGCTACAAATTACTTTCTTTTTAAACCCTAAGTATTTAAAAAGTTGTGGCTGGAGGTGACCTGGTTCTGCTTTGGAGGTGCTCAAGTTTAAAAATCAGAAAATTAGTACATGTGCTGACAGCAAGTGAATCTTCCAAATAATCTTTCACCGGGAGACTTGAGGCCAGTAAGCTGAAAATAAACTCGAGATGTTACTCAGAAGTGCTCCCCAGTGATGTATGTGTTTTATCCCCGTGGTTGTTATTGATGTTTGGTAGTTTTCTAATGTGGGACCCAAAATTGATCAGCTTCTTAAAGAGTCCTTTTTTTTCCCCTCTAGAGTCATTGATTCCAGGTAAATCAGAGGAACAAACATCATACAGAAATATACAGGACAGTAACATACAGGAAGCGATGTGATGTCGAAGCTTAACTGTTGTTTCAAAAGTCCAGCATCTGGTGCACCTAACAGTAGGGGCTATATTATTTGCGAAGTCACATAACTTTTACTCATACTTATGTTCTGGTAAGTTTGTTTTAGTTTTTTTTTTTAATAAATATTGGCAGTTCATTCCAGAAAACCTGAATTGTTTATTGCCTACTCTGAACTGTCTCATTCCGCTCTTGCGTTAACTGGAATAGGGAGAAGAATTTGCAGACTTACGATGTGAGGATGCAGAGACGTAGTGCTAGTCATGGGGAGTATCATGTCACTTATCTAGTGTGTGATACCGGCTTTGCCAGTACAGTTGGCAGACATTTCATTAAATTGAGAAAACACAGCTGTCATTAAAGGTTAAGAGCAGTCCTTCAGCAGGAAGAATACAAAGCCTGTGTTCTCCAAATTTATAATAGAGTTGCTGTGTACAGTCGAGTATGATAAGGACATCCATGAAATGCAAGGAAAGCAAGTCGGGGCTCATTCAGGGAGCTAAGTGGGATGGCTTTGATAGTATTGACCAAGGCCAGGAAAACAGATCATGTATCTAGACCAAAGAAATTGAAACAATGCACCTAAATTTAAGTTTCTAATAAAGCAACCTAAAATTCAAAATGTTGTATGTGTTGAACATAACTGCATTCTGTCTTTGACTTAAAACCACTCATCAAGTATTAGCACCAAACATCAGTGACTTAAAGAATCGAAGAAAATAGTGTTCAAAATACTTCTTCCAAAGCACCAACTTCTTATATATGATGTGGCATTTGAGTTATGAGCTTTCTCATTAGAAATTCTGTAGTGAGTAAGTATGATAAAAATACACTTCTTAAACAATTGTGAGAAATCTGCATTTATGCTTAAATGCATTTGGGTGTTTTTTTGTTTGTTTGTTTGTTGCGGTACGCGGACCCCTCACTGTTGCGGCCTCTCCCGTTGCGGAGCACAGGCTCCGGACGGGCAGGCTCAGCGGCCATGGCTCACGGGCCCAGCCGCTCCGCGGCATGTGGGATCTTCCCGGACTGGGGTATGAACCCGTGTCCCCTGCATCGGCAGGCGGACTCAACCACTGTGCCACCAGGGAAGCCCTATTTGGGTGTTTTGAACATGGAAGTCACCATCTTTATCAGTTTGTGATCTCCCATGTGGACATTAATGGGGAGGTAGGGGTGGGAAGTACAGGAAACTTAGGAGAATCCTAGGATTTGGGGTCACAAAGTGTAATTAGACCCCAAACTAAATAATCATACCATGTAAACATGCTGACTCAGGCATCCTAAAAATGTTTTTCTTCCCTGTGCTTATTTATAGATAAGCCTTTACTATATTGAGTAAAATTTCTCCTTTCTTCCCACTCCACCAAAAGCAAATTCACTGTTGAACCCATAATTAAAACCTTATAAATTTGAGATCGTTTCTTCCTATATATCAGCTGTAAATGAAGAGTCAGGATTATTGAGCCTAAGATGAAACTTTGTTTGAACACTTAGCATGTCAGTGTTTTCGTACCCTAACTTCAGTCCTAAAGGTCACGCTGCATTCTGACAGGGTGTGGCGATGGTGCATAGGGCACATGACCCAGAAATATCTAGGTCTGAGCGGGCCAGAGCATTCTGCGAGTGTCATTTTAAGAGAAAAGTGGCTGCAGGTGTTGCACAACGGGTTGAGCCACCAAACATTCCTGAGCTAAAATGGCATTTGAGACCCAGATTTCCGTAGACCCAAGCTGAAACTTGAGACCATTCTCCGTGGTGCCCCTTAGATATTCAGTAATTTTAGAGCATCACTGCAACCCTGGAATTAACTTGATTGCCTAAAAAGTAATCGTTATGTGTGAGAAACTGAGGCAGTGCCCAGCCCCCTGAGAAAATGTTTGCTGACCTGTAATGCAAAGATAGAAATGCCTTTGCAGGGACTTCCTGGGGGCGCAGTGGTTGAGACTCCACATTCCCAATGCTGGGGACCCAGGTTCCATCCCTGGCCAGGGAAATAGATCCCATGTGCATGCCACAACTAAGAGTTCGCATGCCACAACTAAGGAGCCCACCTGCCACAACTAAGACCCAGAGTAACCAAATAAATAAATTTTTTTTAATAAAAAGAAAAGAAATGCCTTTGGGATCTTCACTACCTCTATCTGACAAGACAGCTGGGTTTATAAATACTTCTCTGGCCATGGGAGTGGCCTCAGTTTTGCTAATCGCAGGTTCTCACATCATGTGGGCTCAGCCTAGAGGCAGGAAGGGAGACCTCATTCGGGCCCCCTTCCACTCTATCACAAAGGTCCTGCTCTCCTCCTCTGGGTAAAATGAAGAGAAATGATGTCCTGTAAATTTAGTTCAGTCTAGAACACACTGTGGGAGATACAGGTGAAAATGGATTCCTGAAGAAGCACTTATGAAAAGCCTGGATGTCACAGCAGAGCCTGATTCTGTTCTGGGATTTGGACTGTAGAGGTGTGAGGCCTGGCTTCAGTCCTAAGCATCACTTACGAGCTCTTCTGGATTTTCCTTGGAATTGTCTGCCCCTTACATCTTCCCCTTCCTGGATTTGTGAAAAATGTCTTTGTGACATCTGCAAAAGGTAATGCCTATTTCAAGATGTCTTTATCTAAGGATTGCAGAGTTTTAATGAATCACTTTGTACTCTATTCCTCTGCTCCTAGACATTTACCCCCAAAATATTGGCATGCATGTGTAGTACAACAAACTGGTTTTGTGTACATGAATTCATTTGAAACTTGCATTAGCCCTAGGCTAATAGTTCTCTGGCATTTTGGTCCCTAAATTAAGTTCTCTTTTCACTCAAAGATCCCACATGCTGCGGAGCACCTAAGCCTGTGCACCACAACTACTGAGCCTGCACTCTAGAGCCCGCAAGCCACAACTACTGAAGCCCGCGCGCCTAGAGCCCGTGCTCCGCAACAAGAGAAGCCACCGCGATGAGAAGTCCGTGCACAGCAACAAAAACCCAACTCAGCCAAAATTAAAATAAATAAATTTATTTATTTAAAAAAAGAATGAACCAGAAGTAAAAAAAGAAAGATTGTTAATAACATCTTTTTGACAGACTTGAGCACTTTGGGTTCCTCTTTTTACCTTCACAAGCACTCTTTTTAAATCTTAACTGTGGAATCGTAGCAAAGCCAGCAAGTCCCACAGAAAATTAAATATTCCTGAATTATCTCCAGGGTATGTATGTATTGGATCCAGATGTGATTTTTATGCTTTGTGAAACTAAACTGACAACAATTTCAATGCAAAGCTCCAATGAAACAGATAACCCATAGCTTTTCACTTCTGAAAGTTTCATTCTCTTTTGTCCCCATGCTGCTTTTTCTCAGTGAGGCCTGAAGTCTCTGGCTATATATAGGCTTTTAAACTCAGACATCTGCTGGACTTTGTTCTATTGAGAACTTTATTTCGAGGGAAAGAGCCCAAGTCATATCTCCTGTCAGGTAATATTAAGAATTAAGTGGTAATCATAAAACATGTTAAGACTTAAGTAAAGGTGATAAAAGAATTGTTGACTTTTCCTCAACTGTCTGTTTAGTGAAAGATTTTAATGTTTTGTGTTATGTTTCTTTTTTTTTTTGCAAGCAGATAGATTCCATGATTCAAACTGTTATTACCTTTCCAGCGACTTCTGAGAAGGTGCCCAGACCACAGAATTCAGAAAGCAAGGAGCCAGTACTGTTGTGTGTCACACTTGCTAGGAAGATTTATCTGTTGGCAGGAGTCTGTGTCTTCCTCTGATAATCACTGAGCTTGCGGCCAGACGAACACTGAGAAAATGTTATTTTCTCCTTTGAATGATGGCTAAGATGTATTGCCAAGGCCATAAGTATTCGTTATGTCAGAATTCGTTGAGTCAGAATTTCATTTCACACTTCAACCTTTGAGCCTTAATAATTTCAGTCTTCAAAATCAAATCTTGCTGTCATGGGAATCCACTGCTCTAGCCTACTTCAACAAAATAGCTAGTGAAGGACCCCAGTTTCACGGATTGGGGGAGTGGGTTGGAAATGGGCTGACATTAACTGTTCATTTTCCTTTGCAGGAAGAACACTGGAGGATTAAAAAAATATATTTTTTCCTACTCTTATGGCCAGAAAAATCCCACTTGCTAATTCTAAACTTTACACTTTTTGAAAGTGTACTCTACTGAGATAGAATTAATTGATACCAAATTTCTGTGAGCCAGAGTTTTAATAAAAGACTGTATTATAAACCAGTTACACTGTAAAAATAAATAAATAATAAAAGAAGGGAGGAGCATTTTGCGTAGGCTGCACTTGCAAAATTGAGTCACCAAGAAAATTTTGTATCAGAAGCTTTGAGAAGGTGACATACTTGCAGGCTTTCTCCCCTCTCCAGACATCCAGTGACCTGCACTTGGTGTAACTAAGCACATACGTCAGTCCACTTGGTGAGCTATTCCCATTGGTTCATCTCTTCATTACTGCTCAGCTGCAGCTCTGTGATCGTTCATGCATACTGCCGGCTGGTGGGGAACAGGGCCAATAATACCCTCCTACTTGAAGGGATTTTTTTTTTTTTTTTTTTTTTGCGGTACGCGGGCCTCTCACTGTTGCGGTCTCTCTCGTTGCGGAGCACAGGCTCCGGACGCGTAGGCTCAGTGGCCATGGCTCACGGGCCCAGCCGCTCCGCGGCATGTGGGATCTTCCCGGACCGGGGCACGAACCCGCGTCCCCTGCATCGGCAGGCGGACTCTCAACCACTGCGCCACCAGGGAAGCCCTTGAAGGGGTTTTTAAGTCCCTTCTTGAAAAATAACCCATCATCTTTCAAAATCATTCTGTCTTTCGAGAAACTTGGAGCATTTCATAACGAGTCTCTGCCTTACCCCGCGAGACAGGTAGGGGGCACTAGTCCATCTTAGGAAGCGGGCAGCGAGAGCCAACAGGCGCTGCCGGTGTCAGTGCACAGCGTCTGGGAATGAATCCGCTGGCCGGTTTCTAGGAATCGGCTCTCAGTTCCCAGCCAAGTCCTGTTCTTATTTTAGGGAACGGTTTACTCTCTCAGTTTTCTAGTATTACAGCCACAACAGATTAGAAGCAGTGAATTTAAAAGGCTAACACTAAAAGCAGGAAGAAGCAATGACTAACAGGTTAACAGGAGATTTTTTAAATTGAGAAGCAGATATTTTGGGATTTTCCTCTTTTTTTTTTTGAAAAGTCACATTCTGGAAGCGTTTGGTGTAAGCAGGGGAAACATCCCTCACATGTCACAGTTCTTTGAGCATTAGAGCCCTGTGTAGTAATTCTAAGTCATCCAGAAAGGAAATGGTATTTCATGTGCTTTGGTTAAGAAGTCAAGGAAACGTAGTATATATTAGATTGTCAACAAATATTATACAGACTCATGGCCTAATTTCAGAGGAATACTTTCTTCCCTCATTATGCCAGATAAACAGTTTTATTTCTACTTTTTAAAAACTATATTTTAATGTTTTTATTTATTTGGCTGTGCCGGGTCTTAGTTGCAGCACTCAGGATCTTCGCTGAGGCATGCAGGATCTTTCGTTGCGGCATGTGGGATCTCGTTCCCTGACCAGGGATCAAACCCGGGCCCCCTGCATTGGGCGCACGGAGTCTTAGCCACTGGACCACCAGGGAAGTCCCTATTCTACTTCTGTTATGTGTCTCATATTAGTCCATGATGAGCACTTAGAAATACTTAATACATTTAATTAGGTGGTGAGGTATTGAATAATATGGGCATAAAGTTGGGTTTTTCTAAACTATGAATCAGTTAGCGCTTGAGAGCTCAGCTACCATCAGGCCTGGAGACAGACGTGCATAAAGCAGTTCTGCAAACCCTGGATACACAGTCATCAAAGAATATAACCACTGTGCGTCCTACCACTCAGCCCCGTTTTATTGCTTTTGGGGACGGAAACCCTTTAGGGGTTTTCTATGTATCACAGTTTAATTTTATGCCCTACCGCCCACTAGACCACCAGCTTCTAGTCTAACAGAACTCATTTTTTCACCCCTGGTCCTTAGTACTACGCCTGGCGCTTAGTATGTGCTCAATGCATAACTCCTGCATGGAGAACACGTGACATGGTAAGCAGTACAGGACAGTATCTCAGAAACCCCAAATTGCATGAAACTCACGATACTGACCGCAGATGCCATAGGAGGGAGAGAAACATTTGGCCATAGCGCTTGTGCTAAGTAGGACATGGAGTGGAGTAAGGCCCTCCCACTGCCCGGGACCTCACCATCTTATGATGAGGACAGATGCAAGAATGTCACGAAGTACTGGAGTGGGCTGAGGGTGTGGGCCCCAACACAGCGAGTCAGGGCCTCAGGGATCAGAGCCAGTCGGTAGAGGGGCTGGTGTTTGAGTGTTGACGAAGAGGTAAAGAGCTGCTATTTAAAAGGGAAGGACAAAAATTTAAAAGAAAGAGGACATTCCAGGGAGAGGAAACAGCCAGGGCAAAGGCACGAAGGCCCAGGCATGCTCTGGGGGGCGCACCAGGCATTAGGATTTTGTCCTTGGTTTGAGAGAAGATCACAGAGAGAGCGTAAGCAGCAGAGTTCTTGAGAGATGAGCCTGGTAGGAATGTTGATGAATTGCAGGTGGCCCAGACTGACCGAGGGAGGCCAGTCCGGAGACCCCTGTAAGATGGAACGATTCCCAGTCTCTGGCTTGTGTGCTCTGGGTGAAGGGCAGCAGTGCAAAAGCCACGTTCCACACTTTGATGGTAGGATTGACAGCATCTGGTGGCTGGTGCATGTGGGGACGAGGCTGGGAAGAGGCGGGCAGGACTCGGGCTTACTCCCAGGTTCTGGCTTAGCCGCTAGAGCTCCCACCTGCTGAGGAATATGGGAAATACCGGGGGAGGAGGGAGGGTTGAGGGGGTGTCACGGGTTATTTCTGAACATTCTGAGTTTCCAGGAATCTGAGGGGCATCTCTCTAAATCATTAGGTTATGTCTGAAATACTGGGGGAGATGATTCAGATGATTGCCCGGGCAGGTCTGGACCTGATGGTAAAAGAGATTCGGGCAGGGAGAGCAAGAAAAAGGAAAAACCAGGGATGAAAGCTGGGGGATGTGTGCAGTTAGGGAAGGACAGGCCCGAAGACGAGAAAGGAGGCAGGGGGAGAAATGAGCAAGTGCTTGCAGGAGAGAAGCCCCGTCAGGGCTGTCAGAAGCCGAGAGAGGCCAGGTAAGGACCCAAGTGTCCCCTGGGTTTGGCAGTGGAGGTAAGCGAAGCATGGCTGTGGGCTGGGCAATGAGGGCGTCCCCCAGCCTTGGGCAGCTCCCTGAACCTCTCGAGTCTCTGGAGCATGAAGGAGCTGGGCCAGTGGATATAGTGTCTTCAGGCTGCTATCTGTGGGCGTGCACCTGTGTTTCAGGCCATCTTAGAGTGTAAACTGAGCGGACAGGGTCCAGTCCTTTGCCCAGATTTGCCAGTGACACAAACAAACATTTCAGCTGGGATGACGAAACAGCCCTGATTGCTGAAGCAGGTGAATTAATCCCGCTGGCGCAGCATCAGCAAGGACCTTTGAAATACCCAAGGACACAGGATGTGCGCGCTGCTCTCTCTCCTGCCTGTTCACGGGGGCTGCTTCTGTCTGCTGAGTACTGATTTGAAGAGCCAGGAGGTGCATTTGGTGGCACTTGCCGTTTTTCTCTGCACACCAACTCGACAGCATCAAAGAAGAAAATGAGGATTAAAGTTCTGTAAGATTCCAGGCCAGGTGCCGGGGTCTCGCAGTGCAAGGACTTGTGGCAGTCAGTTCGAAAAGCGTTTGTGCCGCCTGTGTCTGGGGCCAGTTTGCAGCAAGATTCTAAGGTTTGCTGGAAAGAAGCTCCTGCAGTGAAATGGCCTTCTCTGCTGGGGAAACACCAAGAATTGTCATCGAGAGCAACAGGTTTCATACAGGTGTGCGGATCTATTTGACACAAGCCTCGCCAGTCCAGTAGAGGGGCCAGCCATGCCCCAAGGGCGGGTTTCCCCCGAGCAGAGCCCAGCCGATTGCATGGTGATGGGAGTGGCACAAATGCCCTGCACAGTTCTCTTGCCCTAACTTGGGTGCAGAGCTCCCGCTGCCCATCCTGGGCATTCTGCCTGTCACACTGAGCTTCTAATATTATCACATGTTCAGAATAGCCAAGCCTGCCGAAAGCAAGGAGAGAACATTTCAGCAGATTTCAAAAACATGTCTCCAGGGAGCAAAAACAAGAAAAGATCTCTCTTCCTTAATGGAGACGTCTTCCTTACCCACAGCCTCTTCCTGAGTTGGTCTGCCATGAACTTTGGTTGGCAAGCCTAGTCATTGGAGGGTTTCATTTCCCATGATAGCACACATTTGCACAGAACTTCAAGTTCATAGCACATTCTTATGGTCCTTATTCTCTGCGATCCTCATGACAGCTCCTACGGGGAACCCAGGGCACGAACTGGCCCCATTTTGTAGATGTGGAGGGGTGATGACCCGCCCTACACTCAGCCAGCTGGGGAATGCCTAGCCCCGGAGGTACCACGTCAGCAGATTTCCATCCAATGAGCTTTTCACTCTGCGACACCTCCCCCCTCCCCATGCCCCTCTCTCCCCCCCGCACCCCACCCACCCCTGGCTTCGCAACACTGACATTATCAAGGCTGCATTCAGGTTTCAAAACAAAATCAAACAAACAAATAAGCCGGGTTCCTAGGGTGCCCCATGCCATTGTTTAAGCCAAAACAGTGAAGCTGGAAAGCCGAGCAGCTGTCAAGGCTGTGACAGAAGAGTAATCACACATCTCACGTGTTCAGCACCAAGGAAACCGCTGAGCGTGGCTGTGACTTCCCTGGTACGGAGCAGTTAGAGAACTCAAAACCACAATCATCATAGGAGATGAGCTCAGCCAGCCCTGCGTGTTTCATGGTACATATGAAACAAGCTCTGATGTTTTTCTCACTGCATGTGCAGGTGATCAGTGTAACTGGAGGGCTCAGCCCTGCTGTTTACACTCCCTGATACACACACACACACACACACACACACGCACACACACAACAGACCTCCAGGCTGGTCCTCTTCATTATGTGCAGACTTCCTCTTCTGTTACTAAGGCTGGTACTGTTCTTTGCAAAGTACTTTTAATTTCTCATCAGTAACCTTGACGCATAAGGAACGCATCACAATAATGAAGCCAGAGCTGTAATGTTTAGGGTTCATTGTGGCTCTGTGTAAAAATATAACCTAAGACACAGATTGGAATTTAATCATGACCAGAAAATGGCCCTCCGCTATTGCTGCCAGGCAGACAGAAGGGGCAGTGATTATTAATAAGAGTGTGGGCTGAAGCTAGAGTGCCTGGGTCTGTACCCCAGGGCAGTCATGTGATAGCTGTGTGATGATGAGCAAGTTATTACCCTCTCTGTTCCCTCATTTGTAAAATCAGATAATAGTAGCTACCTCGATGAGGACTAAATGAGTTAAAATAAGTAAGGTCAGAGGACAGTGCTTGGCACATAGTCATCCCGTAATAGATGTTAAATATCATTATTATTCTCCGTCATTCAAGATGTAGCTCCCATCTCACCTCATCCACAGTGCCCTCCCCCAAACACTCGAGCCTTCACTCCTCTCTCCCGTTTCTGGATTCCACTAAGAGTCGATTCTGTACCGTGCTGTCTAGCATCTGATGACCTGCAGTGCTGTCTTGTTATTTCAATGTTATTTCAAATGTTTCAGTCTTAATGTTGCTTCCCCAACAGACTGTAAATTCCTGATGGTAGGAACCATGTCGTTTGCTTTTGTTGAATTTCCACAGCTCACAACTTCCTGGTCCTGGGCAATTACTAGACACTTCAGCATCCTTGGAGTGTGTTCATCACTGCAAATAAATAGGAAAGATTCTGGTGGTGTGGTATTGTATACAGGTACTATAACTAACAGTTAAAACTTAAAGCGTAATGACTTACCTCGAACCAAAAACCTGTACTAAATGTTTATAGCTGTTTTATTCACAATAGAACCCAAGCTGAAAGCAATCTTGAGGTCCTTCAACAGGTACATGGCTAGACAAACTATGGTCCATCTATACTATGGAATACTACTCAGCGATAAAGAGATATGAACTCTTGATACAGTGACAACCTGGATGGATCAGCAGTGAATTACACTGAGTGAAAATAGCCAGCCCCAAAAGGTTACACATGATTCCAAGGTTATAAATGATTCCATTTATATAACATCCTTGAAACGGCAGAATTGTAGAAATGAGAACAGGTTAATGGTTGCCAGGGGTTAAGGAGGGGATGAGGGCAGGAGGGGGGAGCCGCATGAGGGATCCTGTGGTGATGGAAATACTCCGTATCTTGATGGCATCAGTGTCAATAGCCTAGTTATGATATTGTACCAGCTACTTTTGCAAGATGTTACCATTGGTGTAAACGAGGGAAAAGGCACAGGGGACTCTCTCTGTATAATTTAATACAACTTTATAGTCTACAATTTCCTCACGTAGTTTTTAAAAACCACTTAAGATGTTCCTTAAGCAAAAGCAGAGAGAACAGATTGGCCCTGCTCACTGATAAGTGGAATATAGCAAGGCTCTTTCAGAAGGATTTTATTTTTTAGGAATAAAGATGGCGATTTTACCTTAACATTTGTATTTCTGTTATTACTTATTCCTTGGAGTATAATAATAGTAGTGTTTAATAGTCATGCTAAATGACATTATTATCCAGTACAATCAAGACTCACATTGCTTTTTAAATTGGGAGGAGTAACTTAGAGATGATCTTTTCCAATTCTCTCATTTCACAGATTCAGAGACTCAGAAGTGACCCGAAGTTACACAGCTAATTAGCAGCATTAACAAGGGCTAGAACCCAGTCAACCCAGGATCCAGTCCTGTGCTTCCGACGCACGTTATATTTTTATTTTATAAAAGCAGCACAATTCAGAAAGAGAAAGACAAATACCATATGATATCACTTGTATGTGGAACCTAAAATATGCTACAAATGAATTTATCTACAAAACAGAAACAGGGGGCTTCCCTGGTGGCGCAGTGGTTAAGAATCTGCCTGCCAACGCAGGGGACACGGGTTCGAGCCCTGGTCCGGGAAGATCCCACACGCCGCAGAGCAACTAAGCCCGTGCGCCACAACTACTGAGCCTGCGCTCTAGAGCCCGCGAGCCACAGCTACTGAAGCCCGCGCACCTAGAGCCCATGCTCCGCAATGAGAGAAGCCACTGCAATGAGAAGCCCGCGCAGTGCAACGAAGAGTAGCCCCCGCTCGCCGCAACTAGAGAAAGCCCGCGCGCAGCAACAAAGACCCAAAGCCGCCAAAAATGAATAAATAAATAAATAAATTTATTTTAAAAAAAAACAGAAACAGACCCACAAGCATAAAGAACAGAATTGTGGTTGCCAAGGGGGGATGGGAGAGGGGTGGATTGGGAGTTTGGGATTAGCAGATGCAAACTGCTATGTATAGAATGGATAAACAAGGTCCTATTGTATAGCGCAGGGAACGATATTCAGTATCCTGTGATAAACCATGATGGAAAAGAATATGAAAAAGAATGTATATATATGTATAACTGAATCACCTTGCTGTACAGCAGAAATTAACACGTTGTAAATCAACTATACTTAAATAAAATTAATTTTTAAAGAAGCAGCATAATTCGTGTGTGTAGCGGAATAGCCTGAATTACTCCAGTTACTGTGCTCAGTGCTTGAGATGACTGCCATCCGGCAGGGGTGCCCCTACTCAGTTACTGGGTGGCAGCTGCCAGTGGGGAAGGCAGCCGACTCAGAGAGGTTGACAAACCAGGCTGGTGCATCCGCTCACCCTACGAGCACACAGTAGGACTGGAGGGGGAAAAGACAGACTAACTAGGAGAATTGGCAAAGGAGGAAACAAAGAAGGAAGCAAATGAGAGCAGAGCCAGGATGAGAACCAGCTGTCCACGCCCAGATTGGGATATCTCTGAGGAGGCATCACAGAAATGGCTACCCCAGTGCAAGCTTTTCATCTATGCTTAGCCAAGAGCACTAGGTAAGTCGTCACCAAGGGGGGAGCCAGGCTGGGGATGGAGAAATGGGAACATAAATTTCCAAAACACCAATGACCACCCTTGGACCCTGGGCAGGGTCCCTCCTTCCTGCCCTCTTGCCTCAGTTTACCCATTCGCACATGAGGGGTTGAATTAGTCAGAAGAGCCATTCCGGCTTTCCTTGTTATCTTTCTGTAGAGACCGAACACACAAACAACTAAGAATCACGCAAACTAAGACTTGAGGATTGCTGTTGAAGCTAGCTAGCCAAGGCAAATGTGAAACAGACCTGAATAACCTCCCCAGGCCTTTCAAATTGGCCCCTGCTTCCAGGTGAGTGGTGGTAGAGATGCTGGCCACAGGGAAGAGACGTGGAGAAAGAACAAAATATTTCACTCTTGGGGAGACTTTTCAAACGTTGCACAAACAACCCCCATCGCCAAATGAGTCAGTTTCCAAATGGCATCATTTTAGGGCCTCCTTGTGGCTCCTTCTCTGGGCCACGTCTGAAAGGGAGGCTGGGTGGGGTTTCCTGTGCTCAATTGCAGAGATGACAGAGGGGCTCTCCCGCCTGCCTTTGCCAGAATGTTCTTTCCAGATAAGCTTTCATTTCCACTCCTTTCTGTAGCAGTGGGTAATGCCGAAGACGGATTGAAGTTTTTATAGCCTTCCTACTTGCAAACTCCCCCATTCTCCCGCATTGTTTATTCAACTTTTTTCCCTTCCATATGGACTTAGTGCTTGAGATGACTCTGCCATCCGGCAGGGGTGCCTCAACTCAGTTACTGGGTGGCAGCTGCCAGTGGGGAAGGCAGCCGACTCAGAGAGGTTGACAAACCAGGGTGGTGGATCCGCTCACCCTACAAGCACACAGTAGGACTGGAGGGGGAAAAGACAGACGAAAGACTGCCATCAAGTGAACAAAAAGGAAGCTCCTGTTTTTATGTCAGGCTTAAGGAAAGCAATGGAGGACTATACTGAAAGCACTAAGCCCTGTAAAGGTCAAGCTAATAATAAAACTAGTAACGTCTGCATGGTATTTTGCAGTTTATACAATATTTTTATCCCATGTATTCTCACCTATGAAATGTTATTGCTATCGCCATTTAACAGATGGGAAAACCAAGGTTCTAAGAGGTTACCCGGCTTGCTAAGGTTCCCTCAGTCAAGCAGCAGAGCTGGGCCTGGGATTTGGGTCTCTCAGCTCTGACAGGTGCTCTGTAGTGAGAAGAACAGTCCATCTCTGTACCACACTACCCTGTTCAGGCTACAGCCCCTTGGACACAGAATCACTGCCCTGTGACCTCCTTTCGGGTGATCGTCCGAAAGAATGACTCATTCTTCTCCATATTCCCAGGGACTAGCACATAGTAGGTGCTCAGGAAATGTCTGATGAAAGACTGAATAGGGAATTCCCTGGCAGTCCAGTGGTTAGGACTCTGAGCTTCCACTGCTGGGGGCCCAGGTTCAATCCCTGGTTGGGGAACTAAGATCCCACAAGCCACATGGCTCAGCCAAAAAAAAAGACTAAATAAATAGCTGTTTCCCAGGAACCACAGTGATCCTACTATCTCCAGAGCAGTTCACGTGAGCTGGGTGCTCACAATACCAGGCACAAAACCATTCAAGAGAGGTTGTTATTATTAGACCCATTTAACAGAAGAGGAAGCTAAAGTTGAGTAATGAGCTGAAAGTCGTTAACCTGGGCAGTTCGGCACCAGAGCCTGACTCCCCACTTGCGTCAAACTGTCTCTCACTGCAGGAAACTGACTTGAAGGGCCTCACCCTTTCAGGAGCGTTGGTGGATCCGTCTTCATCCTCGTGCACATCACCTGACCTGTTTCCGTCATGAGAGAACTCAGGAAACTTTTCTTAATTACGTGGGGGATCTTTGCAGAGATTTCACGAGCAGATACATGTGACAGCATTTGGAAAAGCAAAGCACATTATCCAGATGCCCAGTATTATAATAATTGTTGACCGCTGTCTGTACCTTCAGCTAGACTGCTGCAACCCCAAAGCCCGCAGCAGCATATCAGCTGGAGTCAGGATGATAATGACAAACATAACTGGACACCTAGAACAATCAAAGGGCAAGGATGAAAGAGGCCCTTTGTGTGTTATCTCCTCTGACCCTGTGAATAATTATAACTTAGTGAATGGGTTCTGAGTTAAGGAAGTGTGGCTGACACTCAGGCATTCAGCTCAGGCTAGGTCTACCCAGCGTTAACGCTGAGCTTTGGCATCCTTCTACGTTGCCCTGCATTTGGAAAACACACACGCACACACACACACACACACACACACACACACACACACACTCTATTACTATCTGGTCCTGCTTTACAATTTAATCTTTCTCTTAGGACGCTGATTTCTACACTGATTTATTCAACAAACATTGATAGAGGGCTGGCCAGCCTCACTAAGGAACCAAAGAGGAAAACACCCTCTGGGAAGCATTAGATTTGGGACATTTACTTAACTCTTCGTCTGCAAAATGGGCGTAGCCACACCTGAATTGTGAAGACTGGCGTCCACGTGGTACAGAGTTCTGCAAGTTGTATCCTTCGTGAGCGGCTTTCATCCCCATCCAAAGGAGGCGGACCCGATCGTGCAAACCTGTGATTACTCGGATAAAGATCGGCGCTGAGGTGGGGGACAGTCCAAAGGTCTGAATGTGCTGGGAGCACAAAGTCAGAGGCAGGTAAGACTTAGACTCTGCTGTAAGGTTAAAGACTTGGAGTCCCTGGATCAGGGGTTTGCGAACGCGTGGGAGGAAGTGTCCGCTGGGGGGCGGGTCGCGCGGGGAGACCGAGGGGAGGCACATTCTAGCGCCTCGGGTTTATAGGAGGTTGTTTATGGGTGGGATTCACATTCCTCGTGACTCACCCCCCATCGCCTCCCCTCGGCATCCTGGGGGTCTCCCGTCCGAGCCGGGGGCGCGAAGATCCCTCGCACGGTGGCTTCTGGGACTGTGGGGTGGGAGGGGCCGGATGGGGCGCCCCCTCTGTCAGGCTGGCTGATAAGTGTCACTTCCTCCTTGGATTTCGCGCCTCCGGGAGGGGTGCCCCTGCCTTTGCTCCCATCTCGGCTCCCAGAGGGCAAGACCTCCCAGGTCCCCAGCCTCCTCCCCAAGGCTTGACGCACAGAGAAGTCCGCAGATCGAACTTTCCCCCGGGGCGCGGCAGCTCCGCGCCACCCCCAAGGATGAGACCCGGGCGGAGGCAGGCGGGGGGCGGGGCTCGGGGCGGCTCCCGAGCCGGAGAGGGCAGCCCGGGGCGCGAGGCCTGGGGTGAGAGTGGCGACGCCCCACGGCAGCGCTCCTCCCGCCCGCCGGACTGGGGCCGAGCCTCTAGGGCCTCCGCCGAGCGCGCGGAGCCCGGCGCGCCCCTCTCTCGCCCCGCCGCTTTGGCGGGGCCTGGGGGCGGCTCCCTTGGCGGGTCCCCAGAGGACTGGGCGGGGCGGGGGCGAGAGTCCGGGTCCCGCCCCGGCCCCGCCCAGCCCGGAGCCTCTCCGGACGCAGGGAGGGGTAGGGCGGTTCTGCCCGGAGTGCCCGCGGCACCGCGCTCCTGCAAGCTCCCGGCCGGGTAAGTGGCTCGGGGCCGGGAGGCCGGGACGGGGACCGAGAGGGTCGGGTCCTCAATCCCCCGGCCCAGCCGTGGCGCGTCCCTCAGGGATCGGGGTCGCTGAAAGTCAAGGGGACCCGGGGAGGCGCGCCCGGCGCGGGGGCGGGGGCCCTGGCGTGACAGCTGCGGGCGGGCGGGTATTTTTAGTTTAAACCCAACCATTTCCTGCCGCCTGCGAAATCCCCTAGCCTTTCTGCTCCCCAACCCTGGAGGTTCGGTCCCCAAGAAAAAGCCCTTAAGTCCAGGGCAGCGCGTCCCCGGAGGGCCGGGCGCCGCCTCCAATCTTCGCTCTGCCTCCGCTTGGGGCGAGCGGACCTGTCGCTGCGGGCTCGCGCCGCCGCGTGTCCCCGGACCGGGCGGTAAACGCCGGCGGGAATACCCCCTCCGGGCGACCACGAGCTCGCTCCGTAGTGCCTGAGAGAGCCCAGAGCCCACGGTAGGAAGAGGAAGTCGCACCGCAGGCAGGATCAGTTTCCTTCAGAACCCCCGGCTGTGCATCCTTGCGCAAGCTTCTCAGCCTCTCTGGGCCTCATCCCACATCTCTAAAGAAGGGGAGAGTGAGGGCAGAAACGTCTTGGAGGGCCTGAAGGAGCCCCGACGGGATGCTGACTCTTCTTAGAATCTTCAGATCTTGACTCCAAACAGTGGATCTGGTGGACGTGGCCTGTCGGTCGTCCCAGGAGCAGTGAGTGCCCAGTGCAGCCCACTGACCTCCGCTTCAAAACTCTAAGGCGGGGAACTCCAGCTGCGGCGGGGTGATAATAAATGTTATTGTTTTATCACTTTGGCCCTAAAGCTCTGGCCCAAGGCTGCCCTGGGACCCTCTCCCAGGTTCCTCCCGGCACTAATGAGGGCCCTTTTACAGCCAAGCGCTGCCAGTGGGGGAGCCTGATGTGCCCGGGGTGGAGGGCGGGGGGCATGCCTCGTTTCACATGAAGGAGGGCAGGAGGAGACAGTGGGGAAAAGTGACTGTCCTCCCAGTGAAGGGAGCATGTCACAAAATCGCTGCCCCTCTGAGCCTGACAGGACAGCCTCCTTCATCCAGAGGAAACAGGTCCAGAGAGGGGGAGTGATTTGCCCAGAGCCACACAGCCAAAAACAGAACTTGTCTCTTGAAGGGTCCAGCCCTGCCTCCTGCACAGCCAGGACAGCCAACAGCTATCAGAGGTCAGGAGCTGGGAGGCAGAGGGGGAGTGCACTGTGCCAACAGGCTGTTTTGCCCTGTTTCCTGTAACCATGCCCCAGCGGAGCTCTCTGACACGTGTGGGTCTGTGCATTCCTCAGGCAGCCGGCCACAGCTGTGCCAAGCCTGCTGGCCCTGGGGCATCATTTGCAGCCAGAGAGGCCCCTTGGAGGGCAGCTGGAGGGGGTGTGGGCTGCGAGGGCTTATTTCTGGAACTCATTCCTCTCGCTGGGGTTCCTGAAGAGGGGACCCGAGGATTTGCTGGCGGCACTGAGGGGAGTGGTGGGAATCTAGGCTCAGGTTTCTGCCCCAGGGTGCAGGCTGGCCTCTAGCCCGTGCAGGCACCCTTCAGGGGAAGTTTGAGTTCCTTCTGTCTCCTCGGGAACAAACCTCTAGCCCGGGTGTTTTGCATGTTTTCCCACAGCCAGGGACCTGTCCTTGCCTGGGTGGCCACTCTGCCTTGTGATGCAGAAACCTGGGGCAGGGACTGTTGGGGGAATGTGGCTTAGCTGCAGGGTGACCTCCATTCTGGGGAGGCAAGACCGGGCAGGTCCAGCACAACCTCCAAAGCGCCCTGGAGCCCCTGGGTGCCCAGTGGGCAGTAGGGCCTCCCGTATTGCTCCACTGTTAGAAATGAGGGTGGACGTCAGACTAGCTGTTCCAGCCCTGCCTTAGCCTTTTCCCAGCTGGGTGATCGTGGAAACGTTACTTCACCTTTCAGAGCTTCAATTTGCTTCCCCACGAGACGGGATGACTATAGCGCCCGCTGAGAGAATAAAATGGGACTTCCCTTCAACAGTGTTCCGTGCGGTGTCAGCCTCAGCACATGGGAGCAGGTGTCACAGTTTGGGGTAATGGGGTCTGGTTAGGACACCTGAGTTTCCTCCCCCTCAGTTCCACCCTCTCCCCCTCTGTCTTGATGTCCCCATGTCTGTCAAATGGCAGGTGGCCTTGATCATCTCCCTCCGAGCTCTTCTGGCACTGAAAGCTGGTCCTTGACCCAGGCAGAGAGATTTGAGAGGCACCAGCAGGGGACTCCAGGGGACTCTGGGCTCTTGGGCAACATTTCCTGTCTCTCACCTCCTAGGATTCTGACCGCAGGCAAGGCTGCCACTCCTGGCCCAGGGACAAATGAGGAGAGAGATTCAGAGGCCAGGAGTGGTGGAGTCAGGATTTGAACTCGGGGCTTTTTTATTTCATTCCTTTTCTTTCCTCCTTCCCCTCCTTCCTCTTCTTCTTTTTAATTTAAGTATAGTTGATTTACAATGTTGTGTTAATTTTTGCCGTACAGCAAAGTGATTCAGTTATACATATATATGTACTCTTTAAAAAAATTATTTATTTTTGGCTGCGTTGGGTCTTTGTTGCTGCACGCAGGCTTTCTCTAGTTGCAGTGAGCGGGGGCTACTCTTCGTTGCAGTGCGTGGTCTTCTCATTGCGGTGGCTTTTCTTGTTGTGGAGCACGGGCTCTAGGCACGTGGGCTTTAGTAGCTGTGGCACGAGGGCTCAGCAGTTGTGGCTCGCGGTCTCTAGAGCACAGGCTCAGTAGTTGTGGCACACGGGCTTAGTTGCTTTGCGGCATGTGGGATCTTCCCGGGTCAGAGCTCGAACCCGTGTCCCCTGCATTGACAGGTGGATTCTTACCCACTGAACCACCAGGGAAGTCCTATATATATATTCTTTTTTTTTATATTCTTTTCCATTATGGTTTATCATAGGATACTGAATATAGTTCTCTGTGCTATACAGTAATACCTTAATGTTTATCCATTCCATATATAATAGCTTACATGTCCTAACCCCAGCCCCCACTGCATCCTTTCCCTAGCCCCCTCCTCCCTGGCAACCACAGGTCTTGAACTCAGGGCTTTTGACTTGGTGCTCTTCACTCTACCACACTGCCTGTCTCAGACAACACGAGGACAGTGTTATACGTCAGTTATCAGGAGGACAGTACTGGTGAGGTAGGATCCAATCAACATTAAGACGTTGGCATTTGCTGGAAGAAGTGGATTCCAAACTTTTTTTTTTTTTCCCGTAATATCTAACAGTAGCCCAGATGGATCACAGAGAGAGGAACCTGGGAGGAGCCGATGGAAGTTGGGGAACTGTCTGTCCACTCTCTCGGCCCCTACCCACCGGCCAAGGAATCTTTGCTTCAAGACTTAAGGATGAATTCCCTGGCAGTGAGAAGCCAGGAAGGAGATGGGGGGACCGGCAGTCCTGGCCGCAGAAGCCTTGATTTTGTCCTCATCAAAACAGAGTTAAGGGCTTCCCTGGTGGCACAGTGGTTTAGAGTCTGCCTGCCGATGCAGGGGACACGGGTTCGTGCCCCGGTCCGGGAAGATCCCACATGCCGCGGAGCGGCTGGGCCCGTGAGCCATGGCCGCTGAGCCGGCGCGTCCGGAGCCTGTGCTCCGCAACGGGAGAGGCCACAACAGTGAGAGGCCCGCGTACCGCAAAAAAAAAAAACAAACAGAGCTAAGAGGCCCCAACACCTTCCTGTGGGGTTGCTGGGAGGATAAATGAGACAACTGGGGACGACACTGAGCAGAATGCCCAGCATGGTGGGGACACACCAGAAAGAGGCGGTATCATGGTTATTATTACTAATCCTCCTAATGTCGCTGCAACAATGTAGTGTGGCCTGCACCTCTTGCCTGGATTTCTAGGCCGCAGATCTGGCAAAGGGAATCCTAGCATACCCAGAATACTTTGAAAGACTCAGGGGAAAGGCAGAGGCTGCTCAGGAAATTCGAAAGGTCAAAACCCGAGCACACTGACATGAGTTGATTGACATATATACATCCCATATAATATATACGTGAGACGTAAAATGGTGGCAGAAAGCAGGAAGGTGATTACCTTAAATACAAGTCAAGCGTCACCTTGGGCTGGGGGGAGAGGAGATTGGATTGAGAGGGTCATGGTGGGGGGGGGCGGGGTTATGAGGGAATTCACCTTGTAATTACTTGTGAGTACAGGTATGTTTCATGCACCCCTCTATACCTAGATCCTGTTTCATAAATGTAAGCAGGTTTAAAAAAAAAAAAGGCAAGGGAATGATAATGTAAAACCAAGGTGGCCGTCTTGGTGGGGGAGAGGGTACAGGGTCAGCCTGCTCCATTCTCAGTGGGATCCACTGTTTCTGTGGGCTCGTGGGCATTATTTAAAAATATTTTTTTGCTTCATCACTTGCAAATACGAAACATATACACATATACAATGTATATAATATGTAAATGTAATACATATATAATGTAATACAATATATATTCCATTGTTTATATATCAAATCGTACATACAAGTAAAATTAGAAGGTAATACAGAGCATTTTCACAAAGCTGTCTTAGAAAATCACACTCTTCCCAGAGATTCAAATGTTAATCTGCCTGGGTTTAAAAAATGGAACCAACACAAATCCTGCTGTATAACAGACACATGGTTTCTCATTCAGTAGAAATAATCTCCCTCTTCTGAAGTCATAACAAGAGAGTGACTTTCACACTCTACCATCTCAGATGATTCAACAGGGTTTTCAAGTCCTGGCCTCATGATTTATGCTTCTGAAATCAGAAAATCCTGACGTATTTGAGCTGGGAGGAACCTCAGGTCCCCTGGACCCATCTGCTGGCTTGACGGCCGAGGGAATGTGAGGCAGGTGGTTAGAGAAGACAGTTTGCTCTGTGCTGCTACATGTAGGTGACTCTCATCAGGACACCACCCACCACACCTGTGCTGCTACTCCTACTAGTACTACAAGGCAGGGAAATGGGTGGTATATCTGAGATTAAACTGATGCGATCGTTTCAATTTTAAAAAGTCAGAAGAGAGCTACAACAAGCGGTGACCCCAGCACTTCCAGGACTTACGCGGACAGAAACATACAAGCAGTGCCTTTCCTCCTGGAAGCCCTCTTAGGGTTCCTCCTACTCTTTGCAGGGCATGCTGGATATATTTATAAGTTATCAAAGCAATTTTGTGCCATGGATATGGTGATCCGCAGTTTTCAGTCGGGGAAACAGGTTCAGAGAGGTTAACCGTCTTGCCCCAAATCACATGACAGATAATTGATGAGGCAGGAGTTTCACCCCAAGGGAGTACTAAAGAGACGAGAGACTGCTTTAAGTGTGCCGTGTGTGAGCACACCCTTCACTCCTCAGATGCCGAAGCCCACTGTGGCCGCTGGTTGAACTCTAAGTCAAGAGTTTTATTTGAGATCTGGAAAGGGCTGAGCCCCTCCCAAGTGACATTTGCTGAAATAACGCAGCAGGGCTGACTCACTGGGGGAGACTCTTTCCTTGCTGTTGCAAAGAGCTGGCCTTTCTGTGATGCTAGGAGGCGCCCTCATTCATAGACCTGTTTGACCTTCACCTGGGCGGGTCTCCATTTCCTGCCCTTTAAAAAGGGAGGTTGGAATTAGGAGATCTCTAAGGTGCCTTGAAGTCTGAATGTTTCCTCTCATCCAAGAACCACAGCCTCTCAGTAGGTATTTGGGGACCTTCAGTCTGGCCGCTGCAGTCTGCCCCCCTGCCCCTCCCAGGAGGGGTCAGGTCACTTAATCAGGTGATTCCCTGTTTATCTACCTCCAGTGCCCGCCCCCCCCTCCCCTTGCTCTAAGGATTAAGTCCCAAGCCTCCAGCCTGGGAGGAGGTTCATGTTTCCCACCTCCAGACTGTGCTCCAGAGGTTACCTCTTCCCAGCTGTTACCTCCCCACCAACACCTGGCTAGACATCACCTCCTCCTAGAAGTCTTCCTCAACTACCCGGTCAGGGTTGGTGATTCTGTTTTCATGGTCTCATTGCGCTTTGCAAGTGATAGGTAGCTTTCAGTTTTCGTGTTGATTTCCTGCTAGATTATGACCTCCCGGAGGGCAGGGATAGAGGATTATTTATTCTCACATCCCAACCAGAAAGAGCTTATTATTATTTTCATTATTATTATTTAACGAAAAGGCTTTACGGTTTAAAACAGGATCTTACAAACTTGAGCGGAGCTGATGTTCACACCACCGCTGAGTGTAGCGGCCAGGGCACATCCTAATAATTCCCAGGACACAGAGGAGAAAGGTGACCCGAGTCTGGGGAGAAAAGGTGTCACACGCCTTCTCTCCCTTTGTGGCCCTCTTCAGGCGACTTTCTCCTTGGAGAACCGTCCATTTCCCTGAACTCACCGGGGGCCGACCCTGGAACTCTGGACACGTCTCTCAGCCTCTCTGGGACTCAGACCTGCCGTCTGTTCTCTCCTGTTCACGCCCAGCGTTCGGCGGTCTTCCTTCTTGCTCCTACCCCTGCGTGAAGCGTGCCTCCCCCAGGCCTTTCCGTGGCTGCTCCTTCTTTTCTTGGAAATCTCACCTCACAGTCACAGCCTCCAGGGGGTCATCCTGCCCACCAGTAATGCCCGTCCCATCCCCTGCCCCTCTCTACTATGTCCTTATCTCCCTGTTTTATTGTCTCTCTAGCACTTACCACTTCCTGAAATTATCTTAGTTATTTATTTACAATCGAGTTTAGCTTCTGTCTCATCTACCTGAAAACTCCAGGAGGGTGAGATTGTTTTTCTGTCCCCAGAGCAGCCTGGCCATAGTAGCTGCTCAACACATATTTACGGAACACAAGAATGCATGGATCAATGAATGAATGAAAATGTCTAAGCTGATGGGCTGGATGGGATGCCGTGAGCCCCCTTGCCTGGTTTGTCATGTCAGTTAACATCTGTTCAGCCCTTACTGAAGTTTCTCTGCATTTTCTCTCTTTACCTTCACAACTGTTCCATGACATGTGCTCTAATAGTCCTGTTTACAGTGAGGTTAACTCACCTGTCCTCAGCTCGCTCACAGTGAAGTTAAGACCTGAACTCAGACTAATTTATCCCAGAGCTCATGCAGGTCTACACTGGCCTTTCCATGCTGGAAGTGCACTGGGCAGGACGCCGTGAGTCAGACCCAGGACTCAGGCCTCCTTACTAGGCTTCTAGTTCTTTCTCTGCAATCCCCAAAGGCTCTCACACTGCCAGGCCATTCCTCAAAGGAAATCCTCTCTGTGTGGCTAGTGTCATAGGGGTTCAGGAATGCCACGGGTTCCCCAGAGCTGGGGCCCACCCTGGAGCGTCCTGCCCTGCACACGCCATTTGCTAGCTTGGACCCAAGGATCTCCACCTGCGGCTGGCTCACCAGCCGTCCGAACTTGGTGGCCACAGGCCGGTGGTTGTAGGTTGGATGTGAGCCAGTTGGGGTTGCCAGGTTACATTCCTTTCCTCAGAGCCAGGCAGCCATCGAGCCTGGTTTACCTAATTGGCCTATTTATCGCTTTGTTGATTTCAAACTCAACTTTGCTCAGAAATAATTTTAGAAAATGGATTTTTTAAAAAGTCCATCTTGTGGTGTCTCATCCCCATTTCCTTCTGGATAAAACCACCTGAAAGCTTAAGTCTTTGCTCGTTGCTGCTTACTCCCTTGGGGAAGGGAGGGGAGGTCCCCATAAGTTCCTATATTTGTCCCCTATTGGAATCGGCTCCTGGCTGGAGCCAACTTTGCTTCGGGAGCCATAGAGGCACACGTTTATGCCAGAGATCTGGGCCCTTCCACCCTGGAAGCTGCTCTCCTTGGGCAGCCGCATTCCTTCAATGCGCTGAGATGGACGTGTCCCTGCGCTGGATGGGAGCAGTCTGGTGGGGGGAGGTGGATGCTTTAAACAGACTGTCCCATCCCAGGGACTGTGGCTCAGCTCCCAGGCAGCTGGGAGAGGCCCCACGATGGACTCTTTAATTTTGTCCTTTTGGGCCTCAGTTCCCTTCTCTGCAAAGTTGCGGGGGACACGTGCCACACTCTTCACCACGCTTGGTATGTGTGAGCAGGTATCACAAGCCACAAAACCCCACCTGGATCTAAGGGATTGTTAAACGCTAGTGTAGCCCACAGAGCAAGGTGTCACCTGTCTTCCTGTGCAAAGGACAGTTAGACCTTCTACTTTGCCTGATTTTTCTCTGCTCCCTGGGCCTGAGGTGTGGAGCCGGCAGCCTGGGATGGTGACGTCAGAGAGACCTGGGCTGAGACCCTGATCCTGCCACCTGCAGTGGGGTCTTGGCAAGTCACATAAGCTCTACGGGCCTGGACAACTCGCCGGTTCAGGGGGTCTGGTCACACCTTCCCTGCAGAGCTGGTGTGAGGGGCAGATGTGATCCCAGGTTTACGAGGCATTCCCAGCTCCAAGCAGGTGCTTGGTCCAGTTCCGGTCTCTTCCTTCTGCAGCCTTCCCGGGCGCTCCCCGTTCCCCCGAGGCGCTCCCTAGCTGGGAGGTGACTTTGGTGACAATTTGGGTCACTTGGAAGGGAGCTCAGCACTTCCGCCTACCTCGGCCCCAGAATTGGCACTTGTTGGACTTGTTGGGTCCAGCGCAGCTGCTGGTGAGTCAGCCCAGGCTCAGGTGTTCTTGGCCGAGGCCCGTCCAGGGGGGGCGTGATGGGCTGGAGTCGACCCAGCCTAAGCCTGTCCCCTTTGGAGGACTCTTATTGGGGTATACAGTGTGCAGACCACATACCTCAGTCATTCGTTTCCTTCCCAAGGTCCCAGCCATCCCTAATGGCCAATGCAGTTTTGTTCTTTCATAGAATTAATTATGGGAAAAAATTCAATGTCACCACTCCAGGCCCTATTGTCTGACTCCCAGTCTGGCCTCGGGGTCCTTTTCAATACAGCCAGGGAGCTTAAACTAGGTCAGAGCTCTGAGTTTGGACCAGACGGCTACTAGTAACTGACAGGATGGCTGCGGTGTGCTAAGTGAGAGCACAGGTGACATAACTCCCTTCTGTCTTCCTCTCCATCTTCCTTTGGACTTTTTCTTTTTTTTTTTTTTGCGGTACGCGGGCTTCTCACTGTTATGGCCTCTCCAGTTGCGGAGCACAGGCTCTGACGCACGGGCTCAGCGGCCATGGCTCACAGGCCCAGCCGCTCCGCGGCATGTGGGATCCTCCCGGATCGGGGCACGAACCTGTGTCCCCTGCATCGGCAGGCGGTCTCTCAACCACCGTGCCACCAGGAAAGCCCGGACTTTTTAATCCTTCTGATTATCCTGTGTTCTCATAATCACCTGGGCGCCGCCTTCGGCTAAAGGGTGAGTCTCTGGACCTGGGACTGCTTATCTGTATTTTGTCAAAGCTCCCCAGGTGGTTCTCATACACAGGGATGGTTGCGAAGCACTGGATTTTGTGCAGAGACCGTCTCCGTGCGGAGCTAATCTGGTCTGACACCTCTCTGACGCTCGCCCATCTCTCTTTATGTGCTGACCACCAGATAGAGATAAATAAATGGTGTTTATATTCATTGCATTTATTCCTTTTGATGTTCTATACATGGCAAATGATCCTCACCCTGGCTTTCTATTTAAGGTAAAAATAAAAGGTCTCCTCTTAAAATAAATTTAAGTTTCAACGGGTTGAATTTCTTACAAACGAACGCGAAAAAATAATAGTGCAGGTGTCCCCAGATGTGGCCCAAATCATGGATGTGGGCTTTCCTGGTGGCGCAGTGGTTGAGAGTCTGCCTGCCGATGCAGGGGACGCGGGTTCATGCCCCGGTCCGGGAGGATCCCACATGCCGTGGAGCGGCTGGGCCCGCGAGCCATGGCCGCTGAGCCTGCGCGTCCGGAGCCTGTGCTCGGCAACGGGAGAGGCCACAGCAGTGAGAGGCCCGCGTACCACAAAAAAAAAAAAAATCATGGATGTGATGAAGCACAAATGGCCAAAGTGTGTAAAAACATGGAACTAGATGACTTCCAGGGGCCCCTCGAAGCCCGGCATCCTGATGGAACCAAGGAGTGCTCACCATAGCTGCGCTTTAAACTCTCCCGAAGCGAAACAGAAAGAGAATTTCAGGTGAACGAACCCTGCCTGACCCCAGCTGACTTTCTCTGCTTGTGTGCCGGGGCCGCTACCCATTATCACTGGAGAGTTGGCCTGTGTGCCTTCTTTCAGAGTGATTGTGAGGTCCCTGTTGTCTTTGAACTGTCTTCTAGGGATTCATGCCATGGCAGCCCCTGGGGAGGGTGGAACCCAATCCAGGATCCAGGTATGATTCCGGTGCGGTCTTGAAAGGTAGGTGGCTCCAGCAATGTCCCTGACAGTGCCGGGAAGACCTCACCTTAATGACAAACACTACCTAAGTGTCTCTAAGTAAGGGGAACTCCAGAGGGAAAACTGCTGAAGACACGGCTCTCAGCATTTGGAAAACTTTGCCTGCTCAGCCCATTCTGGATATCAGGGACTGCCTACTATCATATTTCCTAAAAGGAATAGTAAGGAATCTTCTGGATTCTCAGACCTGGAAGAATGCTATGCTGATAGGTAGGGTTGGGGTGAGGTATTTCCCTTGAGCTGATAGAACAGAGGTCAGCAAACTTTTTCTGTAAAGGGACAGATGGTAAATATTTTTGGCTTCATGGACCATTTTGATCTCCATCGCAATTATTCAGTTTTTCCATTGTATCTAGAAAGCAGCCGTAGACGCTTTGGAAATGAATGGGCGGGCTGTGTTCTGATAAAAGTACTTGGAATTTGCATTGCATGTAATTTTCACCTGTCATGAAATATTACTCTTCTTTTGATTTTTTTTCCAACCATTTAAAAATGAAAACATCACTCAGCTGGAGAGCTGTACAGGAACAGGCAGTGGGCCACGGCTTAGCAGTCCCCTGCTCTAGAAACCTCTGCAGTGGAGGGTGGACCTTAGAGATGTGAGTAAGTCACTCTTGTAATCATTTCAGTTCTTACAAACAGGGCGCTGAAACAGGTCTGAGTCTCATGTCTGTTAGTTAAAGTAGAACCTAGTATTCGCTACTGTACTTAGTTCATTTATCAACAAATATTAGGTCTAGTGGTGAAGACGGAGGGAGAACACTGGTCCTGGGCTGGCTGTGGAGCCTTGGGCAGATGGCTTAGCCTCTCTGAGTCTCAGTTCTTTCATCTGTAGAGGCAGTAACAGTGGGACCGATCAAATCAACGCAAGACAGTTCACTTCTGGCACATAGCACACCCTTCACGAAGGTTAGCTATTTCCTCTCACTTCCATAGAGTTCAAGAGTACAGGGATGTTTTATCCCTTCATCCAGCAACCCTGCACAGTAGATCTTATTTAGCACTTTATGGAGAAAGAGGCCCAGAGACGTTACAGAGCTTGTCCAAGGACACAAGCTAGTAAAAAATGGTAGAGCTTGAAGACTGTGACTTGAAAGACCTAGCTTTCTCTATGTGATGCCCTTGCAGACAGCCAGACAGGAGAATACATCGAGTTTCTCTAGGGACTTGTGGAGGTGGTTAATTTAACGATCTTTTCCTCTAGAGCCAGGCTCTTATAACTCCTCCATGCTGTGCCTCAGGTTCTTGGGGAGACCAGTATCATTTGGGGGACCTCACAGCCCTCTAGCAGTTTGGGGAGGCACCAGGCTGAGGGGTTTCTGTGAATATTTTAGGGGGAACTTTGTTGCTCTGCATGGAGCTCTGGGTTAGAAGCCCCAGCGTGGAAACAGGCATCTGGACAAGATTTTCAGTTTTTCTGAGTCCTCCTGGGAGAGAACGTCTCTGGTGTGTATCTCTGCAGGGCTAGTAGGGAGGGTTCTAGAAGACAGGATTTAAGGCAGCTGCTTTTGAATAATGGAATCATCAGGATCTTGGGAAATAAACAGCAGAGGTGGATTCCTGACCCGTTTTATGCCTTGGTTTTCTCTTCTGTATAATGGAGCTGGGAAAGTCGTCATTAGCTGCCTGTTTCTTGCGCCCAGCACGTGTGTGTTGGACGCCTGCAATGGGTCTCACTCTGAACACACAAAGGAAGTCTGGGGAGGAAGCCTGACCTTGGATAGGGGAGGCCTCGGGAGGTAAAACTCAGACAAGGGAAACAGTGAAGGAACCAGAGAGCCTGCAGCAGCCTGGGAAGGTGGCCGAGCCAGTGTTTTCTGTGCCCCTGCCCTTGTCTGAAGACTTAACCAGAGAAGCGAGGAACACAGGCATTAGACTCACCCATCGCTGTGCCCTCTGTTCCCACCCGGTTACCCGGGGAAAAGCTGCCCTGGACACTGGCTGCTAAAAATCCAGCCCTCACCTGTGAGTGGCTGAGAGGTTGGCGGGGGAGGGGTGTTGGGAGGGGACATGCAGGTGGAAGTAAGTGTGACCAACTGTTCCCAGTTTGCCCAAGACTGAGGGGTCTCCTGGGACACAGGACTTTTGGAGCTAAAACTGGGGAAGCCCCGGGCAAACCAAGACAATTGGGTCACCCTAGTTAGTCAGAGTCTTGCCATCCTGACCGTGGCACTGGGCAGTCTGGGTCACAGTGGACAGTGTAAGAGGGTCATCTGCCCCCTGAGCCTCAGTGCCCCCTCAGGCTTGATCGCCCCTCCTCTGAGCTCCCAGAGCCCCTGTGCACGAAGAATCACTGGCTCTGCTGTCCCCCGAGTCTGTGAGCACGTGAAGACAGAAACCACCCTGTCCTCGGGCCAGCCTCTGCCTGTCCCTGAGCACAGAGCGGGTAGTAAATGCTGTAGGATGAAGGAATGATGGTCGAGGGTCTCCGCCTTCATTTCCTCCATGCTGGGGACAAATTACTCAGATGCCAATTCATGCTTTGCTACTTTGCACATGCTGTGCCCTGTCCTGCATGCCCTTCCCTCCCTTGGCAGTCTCTCACCACGCTGTGTCCGCCCTGAGCTGAACCTTAACTCTCTAACTGGCCTTCTCTGTTCATTCGTCTTCCCCTCCCACCCCGACACGATGAGCTCCTCAAGGGAAGGTCTCTGCTGTGCTTGGCACCTGTAAAGGTTTCTTGAACAAATGAGTGGCGCTGAATATGTAGAGCAGCGATGCATTCATTCACTCACCAACTCCTCGCCGAGGCACTACCGCATGCCAGGCACTATTCTAGGCAGAGGGACGGGAGCAGTGGACACGACTGGCAAAACTTTTGCTCTGATGGAACTTATATTCTAGAAGGTTCTAGAATCATCTAGCTTCAACAAGCAAGCAATAAGTAAACAGACCATATCCGAAGGTCACATGTCCTGGCCAGTTGCTGCCAGGCTGGAGGTTGCAGTTCCGTGGAGGGGAAGTGATTCAGGCCCAGCACGTGTGGCTCCCCTCCTGTGGATGCAGAATGGACACACCTTCCCCTGGGTGGTGGCGGCCCTACTGTTGAGCGCGGTCAACTCGGGGAGGGTGACATTTGCCTTTCATGCAAATCTTGTAGGCCATCAGTCCTTGCAAGAAAATCCACTAAAGCTAGCATTGTGCAACAGGAGGGGAAAAACACATTTTAGGAGGTCATGTGCTGTTTGTGCCGGGTGTGGGAGGCCCCGTGTGTCTGACCCCGGTCCCCAGGGCGGGAGTGCAAAGAATGGGGCTCACATGCTGACCGCCTCTCTCCCCCAACTGCGCGGGTGACCTTGCTGGGCAGCAGCAGGAGGGCCGTGGGCTCTGCTAAGGGATTGTTGGGGAGCCCAGATTCCTCCAGGAGGAAAGGGATTAAACTCCCTCCCATCAGGGGGATAAGGAGGGGGATGCGCTTGGTCAGCTTCCAAGCGCTGCACACAACAGTGAGCTATTGTCTGCTGGGACTGACGGGGAGCTCAGCCCTGGACACAGTCCCCTCCGGGAGGGAGGAGTGGAGTCCGGCAGGGCCAAGTGCCCCATGCCCGGGAAACACGCTGCTCCCCAGAGCCCCAGGGGGCATCTCCCTGCTGCCTGGGTACTGGTGGCCCCTGGTCCTGAGGTCCAAGGGGCTTGGGTGGCACCTCTGTGTCTGCAAGGACGTGACTCACCCCTGCTGGTGACCCCCTCATGTTGCCCCCCACCCCGGAGGGCAAGGACTGAAGACTTAATCGGTCCCCAAGGCCGGTGCCCTTGGCTTCACACAGACACATCGTAAAACTGGCGTCTTGAAGCCTGGGAAGGAACTGGCATGTGCTAATTATAATCTGCACAGCCTGTTACCGATTGACCTTGGACTCCTGGGAGGTGAAGGCTCCTGGGGGAAGTCTTAGTGGTGCTCTGAGGCTTCCAGATATCAGGCACGGCATCGAGATAAGGAGGATGGACTCTTCTGGATGGCTCAGTGGATACCACCTTGCAGCTCCAGCAGAGTGCGGACAGTTTTAAACCTCTTGGGCTCTGCTAAGGGACTGTTGGGGAGAACAAGGCAGCAGGATACCTTCTGTATGACCTTGGGCAGGTCACTGAACCACTTTGGACCTTGACTTCTTTATATAAAGAAGACAATCATTCCTACTTAACAAGAGGTGAGAGACCTCAATAAGCTACGTGTAAACACCTAACATGGGGACTGCCACCCGGTACATGCTTAACAGTGTTAGTTCCCAGCCCGGTACACCCTGAGAAATCCTGGAGGGCTCCCTGGAGGCACTGGTGCCAGAACTGATGAATGAATGTGGGCAGGCAAAGAAGAGCACTGAGGGGGGAAGCCACTTGCTATGTACAGGGAGCCCCAGGGAGCTCTGGTTCAGGAAGAGGAGGTGGGAATCGGTGGGAGGTGAGGCTGCGGAGATAGATGGAGAAGGACCTCAACTGTCCTGGGACACGTTGTGGACTTTCTCAGGTACGGGCTGTGGAGCCTTGGAGGGATTAAGTCAGAAGGGCCTTCGACTCTGAACCCTAAGTGCCCCTTTCTGCCAAAAAGAGAGGACTCTTCCCTCTGCCTCCTCAAGACTCAGGGCCCAGGGGCTCAGGCCCCAGGAAGAAGTACGCTGGGCCTGAGCCCCTGTGGGGACGTGGATCTCCCCAGGGGTTCGGCCAGTGCAGCCCCGAGAATTCCCTTGCTCCGAAAACTCCCATTTGGAACAAACCCTGCCTTCTTTTGGCTGTTCTTCTCACAGCTGGGGTGCCATTTATTAAATGAAAGTGGGGTTCAAGTTGTTCTGTATCCTTTTATAAACCAAACCTGAAAACCATAGGAGGGTATTTTTCTTAGGTGAGAAGTAAAGCGTGCTGGGTTTTCTAGTCTGCTTTGATCCTGGTGATGACACAGACCCAGGGTCAGCAAGATCCTGCCTGTGTGGGTCCTATGGGTCCTGTAGGTCTGAAAGGCACGTCTTTGTATTGAGGGCCTACTGTACCCCAGGCTCAGCGCCAAGGCTTTGTTCGTTTTTTTTGTTTTGTTTTAAATTTAATTATTTATTTTTGGCCTTTTGTTTGTTTTAAATTTATTTATTTATTTTTGGCCGCGTTGGGTCTTCGTTGCGGTGTGCAGGCTTTCTCTAGTTGCGGTGGCTTCTCTCTTGTTGTGGAGTATGGGATCTAGGCTCGTGGGCTTCAGTAGTTGTGGCACGTGGGCTCAGTAGTTGTGGCGCACGGGCTTAGCTGCTCTGCAGCATGTGGGATCTTCCCGGACCAGGGCTCGAACCCGTGTCCCCTGCATTGGCAGGCGGATTCTTAACCATTGCGCCACCAGGAAAGCCCAGTGCCGGGCCTTTGTATGCTTGTTTGGTGCCATTGGTATCCTCACTTTACAAACAAGGAAACTGAGGAACAGAGAGGTTAATAAACTTGCCTGGGGTCACACAGCTAGTAGATAAAGAAGCCAGATTCAGTCCCACGCTGGCCATACTTCATGGACTACGTTTTCTATACAGCGTAATGTGAAAGCTGGGCTTCCTAATTCTAACTTATTTTAAAAAGTCGAGTGGAACTGTGAAATCTCTTAATTTGTTATTAGAATGTACGCAGTCTTAAAGTACTTTAATTTTTTAAAAAACTACTACTACCACTTTAAAGAAATTGACATTTGAAAAATGTGCCTATGATTCCAGTGCTCTAAGAGAACCTTCTACTTTTTCCTGTGTTCCTTTCAATCTTTATCTTTTTTCACACAGTTTTTGTATAATTTGCACAGTAGGTGTTGGCAAACTGCAGCCCACAGCCCAAATGCCACATGATTTTGTAAACAAGGTTTTACTGGAACACCGCCATGCTCATCATTTACATACTGCCTGTGGCTGTTTTCACGCTACAACTACAGATTTGAATAGTTGTGACAGAGACCATCTGGCTTACAAAGCCTAAAATATTTACTATCTGACCCATTCCAGAAAAACTTTTCAGCCCTTGGTCTAGAGGGCAAAGAGTTTTTATTGAAGTATAGTTGATTTACAATGTTGTGTTAGTTTCAGGTGTACAGCCAGGTGATTCATTATGCTTTTTCATATTCTTTTCCATTATAGTTTATTACACGGTAGTGAATAGTAGCTCCCTGTGCTATACGGTAGGACCTTGTTGATTATCTATGTTATATATAGCAGTTTGTATCTGCTAATCCCAAACTCCTAATTTATCCCTCTCCCCGCTTTCCTCTTTGGTAACCATAAGTTTGTTTTTTATGTCTGTGAGTCTGTTTCTGTCTTGTACGTTCATTTATGTCATATTTTAGAGTCCTCATGTAAGTGATATCACATGCTATTCGTCTTTCTCTGTCTGACTTACTTCACTGAATATGATAATCTCTGGGTCCATCCACGTTGCTGCAAATGGCATTATTTTATTCTTTTTTATGGCTGAGTAGTATTCCACTGTGTGTGTGTGTGTGTGTGTGTGTGTGTGTGTGTATGCACCACATCTGCTTTATCCATTCGTCTGTCGATGGGCATCTAGGTTGCTTCCATGTCGTGGCTATTGTAAATAGTGTGCAACGTGCTCTTTTTTCTCTTCAGACACAGCATTAGTCCATGGTGTTAATCATCACGTTTCTCAGTGTAAATGGCCCAGGATATTCCACGGGATGGATGTCATCAACTTTCCTTAACCATTTTCTTTTTGCTGGACAGTTAAGTGGCATCTTTTTTTTCTCAGTATTTATCTAAAACATTTATATAGCACCTACTGGTTACCAGCACTGTTGACCAGTATAACTCACTTAATCAGATCAGTGATAAGAAGTTCATACTATTATTACTTCCATTTTACAGATGAGCAAGTGACGTCAGAGGAGTTGAATCCACTTGGCTGAGGCCTCATTGTTTTTCAGCGGCAAAGTTAGGCCTGAATCTGCTCAGCCAGTTGGCTCTAGAGTCTACACGCTTAGCAGCTGTTAGGAAGTGTCCTGGAAGAGGCAGGCCTTTGTGACCGTGACTCTGTGTGTGTGTGTGTGTGTGTGTGTGTGTGTGTGGTGGTGGGAGGGTGTCCAGTGCAGTGACTTACCAGGAGTGAGCCCCACCCTGCCCAGCCCAGCCTAACCACCCAACATCACCCAGATTTGGTTAGTCTCTGGTCCTCCTTGTTACACACCAGGCAGCTTCAGCCATGTGACCACAAACTTTGTTTCTTTGTGGAAAACAGCCCTGAAAAGAAGGCCAGCTGCCGATGCTGAAGAGAAGAATGAATTCTCCCGGTCAGAAAAAGACCTCTTGGGCGGGTTAATACTGGAGTAGATTAGGGCTCTGCTTTGTGGCCAGGGGGGGGTACACATCTTGCTCAAATGTTAAATCAGTCATAAATTTGCAAATGTTCTAGTTGGACTGAGAAAAACAACAAAAATGTGACATAACTGTCCAGCAAAATGGAAATGATTAAGGAAAGTTTGTGACATCCACCCCAGGGAATATTCTGGGTCATTTACAAGGAGAAACGTTGATAATTAACACCATGAGTCCGGTGTAGCAGTAGTCAGGGGGCCTTCGGGAAGCTGATGAGACCTGCAGACCTTGCCAGGAGAACAAGCGTACACACGAGATGCTGCATGAGATTTCAGGAGGCTCAGGGAGCCCTCATAGCCTAATCCAGGGGGTCTTACCCATTGTCGGGGAGGGGGGCAGGTTAAAACCCCTGGTCCACGAGACATTTTGTGTTTTTTTTAATAAATTTATTTATTTTTGGCTGTGTTGGGTCTTTGTTGCCGTGCGCGGGCTTTCTCTAGTGGTGAGCAGGGGCTACCCTTCGTTGCAGTGCGGATTGTCATGGCTTCTCTTGTTGCGGAGCACGGGTTCTAGGCACGCAGGCTTCAGTAGTTGTGGCATGTGGACTCAGTAGTTGTGGCTCGTGGGCTCTAGAGCTCAGGCTCAGCAGTTTTGGCCCACGGGCTTAGTTGCTCTGTGGCATGTGGGATCTTCCTGGGCCAGGGCTCGAACCAGTGTCCCTTGCATTGGCCGGCGGATTCTTAATCACTGCGCCACCAGGGAAGCCGTCACAGACACCTTTTGAAAAGTGAATTTAGTGAGTGCTACCCACGGGACACTTGTGAGGTGAGCTAGTGGATACCAGAAGGTCTCAGGTCAAGAAATGCCGTATTGTAGAGACTGCGGGGGTGGGAGGGTGTTGAGAAGACTCTGAACACTGTGTCCACCTTCCAGCAGAAGGAAGGGAGCCTGAGCTGTCAGGTGACCCAAGGGTGCAGGATCTGGTCGGTCCCGTTCACCTCTCTGATCTTCAGCACCAACCACAGCATCTGGTACGGAGCAGGCGTTGCAACAAGATCTGTCATTAAATGAATAAAGCGTCTCCCAAGCTCTGGAACAGAGGGAAGTTGGGCCTGGTGTGGCTCTGGGTTAGAAGATGAGATGGGCCCCTCTCTCTGCCTGTTCACACGGGTCCTTAGAGGGCACGCCCTTCATCATCACCTGGCCTGGCGGCTGGATGGAGTGAGAGGCACAGAGGGAGAGAAGTGAGGGTGAGCTGGATTTTTCTCGGCCGTCAGTTCCTGGAAACCCAGGTCGGGCCTCCACAGCCTGGTTGGTGCCCCATCTGGCCTGATTCATTTCGAGCCATACGCTGAGAGGCCTGGCATCACTGGGCCCATCGCAGTCCCGCCCAAACTGGGCATGCCTCTCAGCTAGTCCCCCATCTCAGGCACGCTCCCTGCAGAGGACTTGGCCTGGGCACCTCGTCAGTCTGACCTGCAGGGGTTCATCTCCCCCCAGCCCCCGGCCTCTGTATCAGTCGGCTATGGGATGGGACATCCTGTTCTGACTCAAAAAGGAACCCTCCTTCTTCTGCCTTCCTGACTCACTTCCTCCTTTTGCTGGCCGTCTTGCAGCACGGCATGGGCGCTGGAGCCCAACAGACCTGGGCCTGCCCCTGACTGCACCTCAGTAGCTGCCTGACCTGGGCAGGAGAGCTGGCCCCTCTGAGCCTCAGTTTCCCCATCTGTAAGGTGACGCGGTCGCCCCTGCCTTGGTGGTTGGTGGTAATGGATGCACCGCACCTGCCCAGCACCTGGCGCCCAGCACCTGGCGCCCAGCAGGTAACCTCATACGTGGGAGCTTTGGGTGACATTTTCCCCAGCCCACAGGGGCCTCCTTTAGCATACAGAAGTTAAGACTCACGATGACCTTGACACTCACCCAGGGCAATCATAAGGTCACAGATGACCTGGGGTGGAGACAGGGTAGGAGCAGGCAGAAGACTTGTTACCCACCAAACAGTGTGGGCTGGGGTGCGAGGCTGGGGGCTTTGCTGGGAGGGGGTCATGGGGACTAGCTTCAAGGGCAGACACCGTGGGGAGGAATGATGGCCGCTCCCCACAGCTGATCAGATATTTGCACATTCAGTCAGCAGTGGAGAAAAGATCCTTGGACTTAAACTCTGGTTTCTTTGTGGAAGAGCAGGTTTCCAATAAAAAGAATGCCTTGGGGTTAAACAGCACTTTACAAAGCATTTCCTAGCAGGTGATTGAAGGTTCCGGGTTGCCGCTTTTCAGTGCAACATTGTTTCCAGACAATTGGTCAGGCGCTGCCCTCCCTGCCTGTGGGTCAGTCACTGATCAGAGCACACCACTCCCTGGCTCACAGACCCTCGCTGGTTCCCTAGTGCCCACAGAGGGAAGTCAGTGCACCCCTCTGACTCCCCTGCCTGCCTGTCCGTCACAGCTTCCTTTAACAATTCCCAAGCCCACTCTGCCGCCTGAACTTGGCGTTGCACTTTCCCAGCTTTTGCTTATGCTGGTCCAACAGCTTGTTACACCCTTTCCCACTTGTCATCTTATCCAGACACTGCTCATCCTTCCATCTCAGTCAGTGTGTCCCCTCGTCTGTGAACCCCTCCCTGGATCCCCTAATCAGCATCATTGCTCCACTCTCTAGGCTCCGAGAGTTTCTCACGTGCCGCTCCATTTGAGCATATAAGAGCCTCAGAGTCTGCGGTCACGCAGACCGTGTTTATAACCCGCAGCCCGCGCCTGGCTCACCGCTGTGTACATCTGGATGTTAAAGCCGACTGGTCTTGGATTTGACTCCTTATGTCCTAACTAGTAGCTCTGGGACCTTGGGCAGAGCGCGAAACTGCTCCATCTCAGTGCCCTCGTCTGTAAAGTGGGAATGAGTATTAAGACCTGCGTCCCACTGGCTCTCCCCTGTCATTTTTGTGTCTTGAATTCTTAATGTTAACATAAATCTATGTCTCTGATCTCTCTGTAATTGTCCATAATGTAAAACAGAAATATTGTCATAGTTTTTGGATATTTGATGTTCTTAATATTTAAGAACATTTAAATTATTTTGTCTAAAAAAAAAAAAGACCTGCCTCTCAAGTATAAAAAATATTTTTAGTGTTAACTCAGCAAATGCTGTCAAATTGAGTTGAGTAACTTCTCACGGGGGTGGGTCTGTTTCTCACGGGAATGGGTGCTTAAATTAGGTCTGTTTGAAGGGCCCTCTTAGTTTGGAGATTTTGATTGTTTCTTTTACAGAAAAAGTTTTATGGAGATATAATTCACAGTATACCATTTAAATGGGTGCATTTAAAGTGTACAATTCCATGCCTTTTTGTATATTCACAGAGTTGTAAAAACATCACCCCAGTCATTTTTAGAGCATTTTTACTACCCCACCCCAAACCTGCACAATCCCCGGTCCACCCATGCATCCGCTCCAGCCCTGGGCACCACCCGTTTCCCTTCTGTCTCTACAGACCTGCCTGTTCTACACATTTCGTATAAGCGGAACCATACAGTACGTGGCCCTTTGTGATTGGCTTCTTTCACTTAGCATCGTGTTTTCAAGGTTCTTACATGTTGTAACTACATCACTACTTCATTCCTTTCTATTGCTGAGCAATATTGCATGGTATGGATGTAGCATATTTTATTTATCCGTTCATAAGTTGACAGACATTTGGGTTGTTTCCACTTTTTCGGCTCTCATGAACATTTGTGTATAAGTTTTGGTGTGGACATATGTTTTCATTTCTCTTGGAACATACCTAGGAGTGGAATCGCCGGATCATGTGGTAACTCTGTGTTTAATCATTTGAGGAACTGCCAGGCTGCTTCTCAAAGTGACTATACTTTTTATATTCTCACCAACAGCATAAGAGCATTCCACTTTCTCCACATCTTCACCGATACTTTGTTATTGTCTGTTGTTTTGATTATAGCCATCCTTATGTATGTGAAGTGGCATCTCCTTTTGGTTTTAATTTGCATTTCCCTGATGGCTAATGACGTTGAGCATCTTTTCATGTGCTTATTGGCTATTCGTATGTACGTCGTCTTTGAAGAAATGTCTGTTCAGATCTTTTGCCAATTTTATAATTGGGTTTTTGTCTTTCTCGATATAAGTCCCTTAGCGGGTAAATGATTTGCAAAATTTTCTTCCATTCTGTGGGTTGTTGTTTCACTTTCTCGATGGTGTCCTTTGAAACACAAACGTTTTTAATTTTGATAAAGTCCAGTTTATCTTTTTTTTTCTTTTGTTGCTTGTGCTTTTGGTGTCACATCTGAGAAATCAGTGCCTAATCCAAGGTCAGGAACATTTGCACCTATGTTTTCTTCTATGAGTTTTATAGTTTTGGCTCTTACAATTTGGCCTTTGATCTATTTTGAGTTAATTTTTGTAGATAGTGTGAGGTAGTGGTCCAAGTTCATTCTTTTGAATGAACGTGGATATCCAGTTGTCCCAGCACCATTTGTTAAAAAGACTATTCTTTTCCCATTAAATTGTCTTGGCACGCTTGTTGAAAATTAATTGTCTATAAATATGAGAGTTGATTGTTTCTTATCTGTGGGTTATTTTGAAGAAACGTAATGCTTTCCTTCAGAGGCAGAGGTGTTTTTATACCAAGATGAGTCCTGGCCATAGCTCTGCCACTGAGCTGTTGCAAGATCTTGGGTGGGTCTCTCGCCTTCTCTAAGCCTCAGTCTCCCCATCTGTAAAATGGCACAGCTAGATAAGAGGATTCCCAAGAGGTGGTCCAGTTGTTTTTGTTGTTGTTGTTATTTGTTTGTTTGTTCTTGTCCGAGTTGCACGGCATGTGGGATCTTAGTTCCCTGACCAGGGATCAAACCTGAGCCCCTGCAGTGGAAGCACGGAGTCTTAACCACTGGACCGCTGGGGAAGTCCTGGTCCAATTGTTACATGCGGAAATGTAGGGAGGTTTCCGCAGTACTTTTCACTGGCTCCTGGGGGTGTCCCGTGAGGCTTACTGCAGCCTGAGATCTGGAGCCAGTCTGAAACCTGTGGGCAGTTTCAGGAACTCCCTACCCTGGCCTGGCCCCATGGGAGCCAGCCCTGCTTTTCCAAGGATATTAGTGTTGTGCTCACTTAGTAAGCAACACCGCCATCCTCCTCCATGCTGGCTGTGCTCCACGCCTGGGTATACAGAGCAGATGAGACACAGCCTCTGCCCTTGACAGCAACAGTCTAATGGGAAGACAGACACGTCAACAACAGTCGTGGAGCTGAGTGGCGTGTTCCGGTTGGCACTGTGTCCCAAGGGCTGCAGGTGCAGGGGGAGGGGGGCAGATGGCAAAACTCGGCTTTGCTGGTAGGGCCACAGGCCTGGCCCAAATGTGAGCGCTTGCTCTGGGCAGTAGCTGGAGGATGGTCGGGTGAGCTGTGTAGTATATTTCACAGCTCTTCCACGTGCCATCCAGCAGCACAGCAGCTCCTTCTTACCTCGCATTTAACCAGCCCTAATGCACTGACCAGGCGACTACTGACCTCTTGTCCCCAGGCAAGGCGCTGTGGTTAAGGAAAAGGCTCTGGAGCCAAGCTGCCCGAGTTTCAATCCCTGCTTTGCACGCTTTGGGGAAAGTCATTTAACATCTCTGTGCTTTGCTTCCTTATCTTCTAATATGGGGTTTTATATTAGCACCTACCCGGTAGCCTCACTGTAAGGTGCTCTAGGAACATGGCCTGGCACAAGGAGCCAGCTCTTATTAAGGTCTCTGGTTATTACAGGTTGGAATTGTAGCTTGGAACAGTGTAGCACTGACCCCAGTATGTTAGGCCCGCTACACAGTTGGTTATTACAGCCCACGGCTATTACACGGTGTGACATGGTAACATGGTGCAATTAGCCTATAGGTTGCCTGGGGATCATTACAGTTCTGTGTCTTTGAATAAAGCAGAGCTTCTCGGCAGTGTATATGTCCCTTCCTAACAGCCGTTCTGTTAAAAAAAAAAAAAGCCCGGAGGTGAATCGGATGTGCCCCTTCCCTTCAAAACAATCTTCCCGTTTAAAGCTCCCCCATCTCAGAGAGGAGGAGGTCGGGCAGAAATTCTTGCTCTCATTTGACCAAAGAGACTGGTGTTTGGAGCTGGTTAGTGGCAGAGCCTGCACTGGACCCCATGTGGGGCCTGCTCTGCCCCCAACCCGTGGCCTGAAGGAAGACTCTGATTTGGGGGTTAACAGAGTCTGTGCTGATGTCTACCCTTCCCCCATCCCTGCCTTTCCCAAGTTTCCCTGAACCTGCAGCTTGTGTATATTGAGGACCGAACAGGGCCGGTAAGATGCTCCTTCTGGCTTCACACATATTCCTTTTAATAAAAAAGACCAGGAAGTTCCCTGGTGCTCCAGTGGTTAGGACTCGGCGCCTTCATTGCCGGGACCTGGGTTCAATCCCTGGTCGGGGAACCTAAGATCCTGCAAGCCACGGGGCATGGCCAAAAATTAATAAATTAATTAAAATTTTAAAAAAGACTAGAACTAACAATTATCAAGTACCTACTAAATGCCAATGGGGGTAAATATTACTCTTTATATTTTCCAGATTTATCTATCCACCCATGAACATTTGTGAGCACCTACTATGTGTCAGTATCTGTCTCAGGTACCTTGATCAAGGTAGCAGTGATCAAGATGGGCAGTTCACATTCAAATGAAAACAGCAGGCTAAGTTCAGTGGTGCTGGACTACTGACTCGGAAGTTGTTAATTTCCATCCTGGATGCTGGGAGACCCCGTGGCAGCCACAGACTTGTTGAGCAGACATCCAGGTCCCTACTGAACCAGGGGCTCACAGGAGCATGGATAAGGGCCCCATGGCACCGCTCTTTGGGAGCTCCGAGAGCCCCACGCACACGTGAGGGACTCCATTTGTTTATCTGTTTTTACACACTCTTGGCTGTTGGTTCAAGGAGTCAGCCGGCAGCGCCCTCGAAATTGGAGCAACTTCCTGTTGGCTGTCTCCCCATCACTCACCTCCTCACTCCCTTAGCCTCCAGCCTACCGGGCCCGCACTGAGCACGGTAGCCTTAAAGGAGGAGGTGCCTGGGAAGTGCTGAGCGCAGTCTGGAGCTTAGTAACTTGTCCTAAAGTGCAAACGCAAAAGGCAATCAGATGGTTCGCCGTTAGGGACTGCAAATTAAAACCACAATGAGATTTCATTACCCACTGGTTAAAAGGGCTAAGATTAAAAAGACTGACCATAGAGGGCCGTGTGGGAACGGCAACTCTCACCACCGCTGGTGGGAATGAAAAGTGGCCTGGCTGCTTTGGAAAACAGTGTGAATGTAAACATACACCTACCATCTGATCCAGCCACTCCACTCCTAGGTATTTTTTTTTTTTTCATTTTCTGTTTTTTTTTGGCTGCATTGGGTCTTCGTTGCTGCACGTGGGCTTTCTCTAGTTGTGGCGAGCAGGGGCTACTCTTCGTTGCGGTGCGCGGGCTTCTCATTGCGGTGGCTTCTCTTGTTGCGGAGCACGGCCTCTAGAGCGCAGGCTCAGTAGTTGTGGCTCACGGGTTTACTTGCTCCGCGACATGTGGGATCTTCCCGGACCAGGGATCGAACCAGTGTCCCCTGAATTGGCAGGCAGATTCTTAACCATTGCGCCAGCAGGGAAGTCCCACTCTTAGGTATTTTTGCAAGAGAAATGAAAATGTATGTCCATACACAAGTGTTTAGAGCAGCTTTATTTGTAATAGCCAAAAACTGTCCATCAGCGGGTCTCCACATGCTATGGAATATTACACAGCAATGGAAAGGAATGGACCACTGATACAGGCAACAACGTGGATGAATCTCAAACTAATTATGCTGAGTGAAAGAAGCCAGGACCACATCACCTGCCTCCCATATATATATACATATATGTATATATATACATGTGTGTATATATATATATATATATATATATATATATATATAATTCCATTTACGTAAAAATCTCCAGAAAATGCAAACTAACCTCTAGAGACAGTAAGCACATCAGCGGTTGACTGGGTCAGGGTGTGGGCAGGAGGGAAGGATTAGAAGTGGAATCAGGAAACTTTGGGGTAATGGGTGTGTTCATTATTTTGATTGGGGTGATGGTTTTGTAGGTATATATGTTAAAACTTGTCAAACCCTACAGTTGAAATGTGTTTATTGTTTATCAATTTTACCCCCAAATAAACCTGTTAAAAACAAAGTCCACCCCATCTCCAGTTAATCAGTAAGATGAATCTGACCCTGCCCTCCTTCAGAGAACTTGTTTGTGTCAACAGATACGAACAGCAAAGCATGAACCGTGAGGTCAAACTTCTGGGTTCCGTCTTGGATTCGTAGCTACTCACCTTGCCTCCCTAAACTTCAGTTTTCTCACTGTGGGATGGAACTGATAGTAGTACCTTCCTCCTGGGGTTGTTGGATGGAGAACATGGGAAAATTCAGAGTGTTTAGTAAACAGATAGTAAGTGGTAACATGCACAGGGTCCCGTGGGCACCCAAGAAAGGGAGGAGCTGTTACTATGAGGGGAAGGAAGCTGGAAGGGTTTCCCCTCTGAGTGAACTGAATCTTGAAAGAACAGGGAAGAGTCTGCTAGAAGGAGGTGTGTATTGGGGTAGGGGAGGCTCACCAGGGAGAACTAAGCTAGGGAGGCAGCACTCAAGATTCTAAGCTTCTAGAAACTTCAGCAGTGTGGTACAGCTGGCGTGCAGGGACCAGGGGCACCCTGGTGAGTCAGGGCTGTAGGTTAGGTGGCAATCTCATCCTTGAGGGTCCCTGAGGAGTCCCCTTCATCCTCCAGGCCAGGGTTTCTCAAATTGGGATATGAGGAGGATTTCTCTGGAGACCATGAGTTTTTTTTTTTTTTTTTGGCTGTACCGAGCGGCATGTGGGATCCTAGTTCCTGGACGAGGGATCGAACCCGTGCCCCTTGCAATGGAAGTGTGGAGTCTTAACCACTGGACATCCAGGGGAGCCCCGAGACCATGAGTTCTATGAGAAGTTTTGAAATTTTTATCTATTAAAGACAAACAAAAAAAATAAAAACCCTATATCTTGATGCAATGCTTTTGAATACAAAGACGTTTTCATCTAGTAGAAAGCGCTCATTTCTGAAGTCCTTCTTGCTAAGAGTGGTTCTGCAGGTATATTACTGTGCGGCCATAATTTTCTTTTCTTCTTTTCTTTTCACAACTATATTTTTTCTTTAATTGAAGTCTAGTGGATTTACAATGTTGGGTTAGTTTCTGCTGTACAGCAAAGTGATTCAGTTATATATGTACATTTTTTTTTTTTTTTTTGCGGTATTCGGGCCTCTCACTGTTGTGGCCTCTCCCGTTGCGGAGCACAGGCTCCAGACGCGCAGGCTCAGCGGCCATGGCTCACGGGCCCAGCCGCTCCGCGGCATGTGGGATCTTCCCGGACCGGGGCACGAACCCACGTCCCCTGCGTCGGCAGGCGGACTCTCAACCACTGCACCACCAGGGAAGCCCTATACGTACATTTTTTAATATTCTTTTCCATCATGGTTTATCTCAGGGTATAGAATATAGTTCCCAGTGCTATACAGTAGGGTCTTGTTGTTTATCCATTCTATATATAATAGTTTGCATCTGCTAACCCCAAACTCCCTTGGCCACCCTCCCTTCCTTGGCAGCCACAAGTCTGTTCTCTATGTCTGTGAGTCTGATTTTGTTTCATAGATAGGTTCATCTGTGTTATATTTAAGATTCCACATATAAGTGATATCATATGATATTTGTCTTTTTCTGTCTGACATCACTTAGTATGATAATCTCTAGGTCCAGCCATGTTGCTGCAAATGGCATTCTTTCATTCTTTTTCATGGCTGAGTAATATTCCATTGCATATATAGATATACATATAGATATATGTACCACATCTTCTTTATCCATTCATCTGTCAAAGGACATTTACGTCTGTTCATGTGTCATTCAGGTTTGAGGGCCACAGGAGGTGTGTGTGGTCATCGTGGTTGAACCTGCTCCCTTGGGCTGTGGTGCAGACAGTCCAGGGAGGGGGCACTGGTTCCATGGGAGATGTTCAGGAAGGTAAGGCAGGTCTGGTGGGTTCAGGGGTGACTGTTGGAATCACCCCCCTGCAGGGAAGATTCCTACCTGAGGAGAAGGTATGAGGCACTGGGGGCCTGGCATGGGCCCCTGATTCCCAGGGCCAATAACAGAGAGTCCTGGGGAGGAGGTGTGAGGACATCTGTCACTGCCATGCTGTCACGGAAGACGCTGCCTTGGGCCACTGGGGAAGGGAGGGGAGAGAAGGTGCAGGAACAAGGGGCCAACATCCATCCTGGAAGCTCCACCCCCTTGGCCAGATCTTCTTCAGCAGGACCTGGGATGGGCCTTGCCACACGGCAAATGGAACCCTCTCTGGTGGGACAAGACCTTGGAGATTTCATCTACAGGGTACTTGGGAGTGCAGCTGGTGCTTTCACTGCCAAGGCATGGGGTTGGGCCACGACCCACAGTGTGAAAAACCAAAACCGACCTAAAGCTCCCGTTTCCGAATCAGAGGTAGGCTGGGCAGCGTTGATTGGTCTGCCCAGACTCACGCCTGCGGTCCGCAGCGCTCGGTGTCCCACCCAGTCCTGGACTAGTCTGATGACTTGCTCACTGCTGCTCTCTGACCCGCAACTGATGGCCAGTCCTTGCCTCCCCGGCCTCTGATAGCGCCTAGCCACACCGCCAGCAGCCGACTGGGACTACGTGACCAGGGCTACTGGTAGGATGCTTCTCAGAACCCCCTCAGGGAGCCCTCCGCTTCGCCCTCTCTAATTGGCTGCCCTCCCAGCAGCCTGAGCCAATCACACCTGGCCCAAGGATCCGAGGCCCCGCACTTTGGAGCCACTTGCCTTGCCCAAGGGATGCCCCTGTCCTCGTTGGGAGGTCGGGCCTTCGGTACCCCATTCTCTTAGAGTTGCACTTTGCATTCTCTCCCTCTCGCAGACATCCATATTTGACTGTGCTTTGCAAGGCCAGCGTTTCCCGGGTAGAAATCCTAGCGTCCTCCACGCTGTGCCTTTTGACGGAGAGCTTGGGTTTAGTTAATTTCAGAGTGATTGGAAATGCTGTTTTATAGTCAGCTATCTGGGAAAGGAGGTGGGCCAGAGCACAGTGGGCTTTCACTACCGAATACCATTTGTCAGTGATGGCAGAGCTGATTTGAGAATCCCTCTCAGAGCACTTGTCTTGAAAGCAGTCCCCTTTGTGGCTAGAATTGTAAAGTGGATCCCAGAACCCTGTTACTAAGCGGGGTTTCTTGTATGAACATTGACAAGCTCATGGACAGAGGGTGGGTTGTGGTGCCCTGTAGTTTGTGTGGCTTTGGTTCAGTCCCTTAATCCCTCCAAGCCTGTGGTTATCTCTGACGGGATAAAGCCCAGTAATTGTTCCCAACTCCAGATTCAGCAACCTGGGAGGGCTGTTGTAAGATGAAATAAGATGGTGTGAGAGTTCCTGGTCCAGTGACCAATTAAGATGCTGCGGAGGGTACCGGCCCCTGCTTCTTACACACTGTGCTCTCAGAATCACCTTCTGTGAATGCCAGCTAAGGGAGCGTGGCCCAGGACCGTCCTGGCGCTCTGAACGATGCTCTGAGCTGTGGCTTCTCCGTAACATCATCTGCAATAAGTAAACAAAAAAGAGTTCCCAGAATTCACTTGGAATAGGCTTTGGGATTAAAACCAGCTGCCTGGTTCCTGAAATCCCATCTGTGTACGGGAGAGCAGTGGGAATGAGTAAGGGTGGAAACTGTGTGTGTGGGCCCCTGGCCAGGTTGGAGGGGAAAGCACACTTGCCTATAGGGCCTGCCCTGGGAGCTGGGGTTTGCTTGGGTCTGGATCTTGAAGGTTCTGAGTTCTAGAGCAAAATGCCAGGGGGCAGCTGGGTTGGCAGAGGGCCAGGTGGCTGAACACCGTAGGACTGAGGCGGCCCGGCAGCCGGGGGCTCAGTTTATTAAATCCAATTCTAGATTCTTGAGTGGAGCCCCAGGTTTACACCCTGCGGTCACCTTCCTGGAGCTCGGATGCTCATAGAAGACGACCCACAGGAGGCGTGGACGGCTGTCAGTGGGTTCTGGGGGGCACGGGCGGGGGCGTGGAAGCCGGGTAGCACCGTGGTGTTTAAGAGCAAAGGCTCTGGACTCAGGCCATCCTGTGTCCCAGTCCTGCCCCCGTTACTTAACATCCATGTGACTTTTGAGTAGTGTTCTTAGTATCATTGATCCTCAGTTTTCTTAGCCATAAAATAGGGATAAGTGTCTCATTAGTCTCTGTAGGATAAATGAGTTGATAGCTGTAAGCCCTTTATCACGGAGTCAGGCACGTACAGAGTGCAAGATGCACGTGGGCTGTTAGAATTATTATGGTGTTGGAGGGGCTGGAGCGGGGAGCTGTCCCAGCCTGGTCTTTATGGGATGTCTGACCCTCACCACTGGCACCACAGAGCCAAGTAGGGCCCTCCATCCTGCAGCCTCAGCTTCCCAGGCCCAGGAAGGGGAAGGGAGAGGACGGAGGGCTCTAATCCCACTGCCCCCAGGACAGAGGGTTCTGAGCCCCGATTTATTTCCCGTGGACTCCCCCTCAAGGTCAACCCGGCAAATGGTCAGTGTCAGTGCCAGTAACTTGTCCTTTGTCCTGCAAGGCTGGTCCCCCGCAGACCAAGTTGCAGCTTGGCCCATTGCTCAGGCAACCCGGAATCAGGGCAAAGGGAGCTGGTGTCCTTCTCCATCTACAGATGGGCAGCCTTCGCAGGCCTGGGCTGGGAGACCTTCCTTCCCGTCCCCTGGGTCACAGGAGGGTTGACCCCTGCGGGCTGCATCGCTCAGGTTCCCCTGTGCTGGCCCAGGGATTTCGCCCACAGCAGCCTTTCCGCCCTGGTTGGGGTGAAGCCTCCCTTGGGGCTCCAGTTCCTGCCGCTTAGAGGCTCCCAGCCCGGGTCTGGTAACATCACCTCCTCCTTTGCCCCCTCCAGCCAAGGTGTGGAAGTAGCCGATCTCTGGGTTCCATTTTGTCCCCTGGCAGCTTCTCAGCTCCTTCACCCCCATGGAGCCGGGTCCCTCTGGTTCACAGCTGGACTCAGAGTGGATTCACTCTGCCTGGTTGAACCCTGTCCAACCAGACTCACAGTCTTTGGGCTTTGGAATCTGACAGAACAAAGTTCAAGTCTCAGTGCTGCCCTGATGGCCCTGTGCCCTGGACACTCCAGCCTCAGTGTTCTTGTCTGCGATTGCGGGAGGTGACGGCAGCCTTGCCCACTGGGCACTGGTTCTGAGCAGGTGCCCGGTGAGGCCCCCAACATTCTAAGAGGAAGGTGCTGGTCGGTGCGGGGGGTGGGGAGGAAGTTCTTCTGAGGTCCCTCTGCCAATCAGCAGAAGCTCTCCGCCTGAGAGGATGCCCTGCTGCCCTACCTCTGCTCCCTCCTGTGTGACCCACCCTCAAGGACCAAATGGATGACTTGTAGACAAGTGCTTAGCGCGGACGTAGGCCTTTCATCATGGTGGAAATGTCAGCACCCTTTTCACTTCCCTGGTTGGCTTTTTTTTTTTTCAAGTCTGCATCACGTTTTCCAGCCCCCTCCATCCAACCGCACGCTGCTTTATGACACTTCTGCCTGCATATTCACCCTGAGGCTTCCTTGTGACTCTAACTAAGCTCTCGCCTTTTGACTCGATGGCTCAGGCCTGGAGCTCAGATTCTGGAACCTTCTTGGCCTCCCCTGAAGTACAGCTTCACAGTCCATTTCCGGGAGAGCTGTGTCCCCGGTCACCTCCTGTGGACGCGTCAGTCTCCCAGGCTGGTGCCTTTTCACCCGGGTTGCATCGGAACACGTGCTCTTTCTTGAGTCTTCTCCTCTGCTCTGTCATCTGCCCTGCCCTGGCTTGTCTGTCATCAAGGAAAAAAGATCATTTCTCTTCTGGCTGTCATTTGTGATAACCACACGGGACGCTGAAAACCAAGGCTGCTTCCTTTCTAACCATCTCCTCCAGCAGGCCAACGCCGGCCTGAACCAGAAAGGGCCTGCATCCTGTCTCTGGTTCCTCAGGGACAGCCCAGAGGCGCCCCTGGAGCCCCACTCCCTTGCTGCCTGCAGCAGCACCCCAGGGCTGCTACCCAAGAAGGGACTTGGAAATGGAAACAGCTTTTTTAAAAAGGCCTGAGCACGTTTTTTTTTTTTTTTGCCAAAATGTTTGGAAAATGCATAGTTCCATATTTTTTTTAAATCCCGTGTCCACTCAACCAATCCAATAAGGACAAACTCATGGACGATGAGAATTCCCCCCTCCCTCCCAGAGAGGCGTGCCTGCCATGCCCGCTCCTGCAGCCTTCCTGCCTGGTCCTTGGCCTCATGCAGCTGCCCGTGTCTGCACCGACCCCCTCCCCCCACCCCACTTCCACCCACCCCCTTGGCAAGGGCTTCCCTTCTGCGCCCACCCCAGCCAGGGTGACTCGTCTGAACCTCAGAATCAGTGTTGTCACTCCCACCTGAACCCATGTTGGCTCCCGATTGCCCCCAGGGACCAGCCCAGCCTCCTGGACATGGCTCTGGGGCTCTGATCTGACCCTTGCTTCCTTCATTGCCTCCCCATCCCCCAGTGTGTCGAGAGCCTCCCCAGTATCCTTGCAGCACCTCCCAACTCAGCTTGCACTCCCCTCTCTCAAAGCTCACTTTGGCCCCCTCACTGGACACGGAGCCCCATGGGCCAGAGCCTTACCTGGTTCGTCTCTGGATCCTGAGCACCCAGCAGCTGTTAAGATGCACAGATGCGTTAGTCTATGGCTAGTAACCCCCATTCCTACCCCACACCCACCTTTGGGATGGTGTGAGAGCCTCCGTCTGGATGCAGGTTTCTAAAGAAAGAAAGCCCTCCACCTGACCCCAGAGGAATTTGGGGTAAAAAAAGAACTGCTTCCAAGTATGGAATGTGTTCCAAATGCTGGGTAGGAGGTTTTTTCATTAATCAAATCTAGGTGTTGTCCCCATGCCATGGTCTGCATATTTAGGTCCCCTCAGAATTCACCTGTTGGAATCCTGACCCCCAATGTGATGGTGTCAGGAGTTAGGGCATCTGGGAGGTGATTCTAATCCTGTTCTAACATGAGGGTGGAGCCCTCATGAATGGGATTAGTGCCCTTATAAAAGAGACCCCACAGAGCTCCCTAACCCCTTCTTCCACGTGAAGATACACTGAGAAGTCTGCAACTAGGTCTCCCGTGACTGCGCTGGCACCCTGATCTCGGACTTCCAGCCTCCAGAACTGTGAAAAGTAAATTTCTACTGTTTATAAGCCATCCGGTCTGTGATATTTTATTATAGCAGCCCAAACGGACTAAACCCCATTTCCAGGTGAGGAGATGGAGACTCAGAGAAGTTACCTGACTGGCCAGATGTCACACGGCTAGTGAAGAGCGGGCTCAAGACCACCAGGACCAATTATAAGTCCTTCTGGCCTCAACATCTGTCCAATCCCAGGACACATGCCTGTGGGTCACTTAGCCAGCTCACTTTGCCTGCTGGCCGCTGTGGCTCCCTGCAGCTACTGGTTACAGCCTTGGAGCATCTACAACTGAAGGTGGCAAACTGGCCCACAGGCCACATTTGGCTAGTAGTCTGTTTGGGTGCAGTGAATGTGAAATGGGTTTTACTTTTTTTAAGGGCTGTAAAATCAAAGAATATGCAACAGAGGCTGTGTATGGCCTGCCGAGTATAAAGGTCGTTACTACCTGACCCTTTACAAAAAAAGTGTGCCCACCACTGTATAAAACGTCCCCAGGACCACCTCCTTTGGAGTTTCCATGTGGCCCTGGGAGGCTACTCACCTCGGCCTGCCTTAGAGGGGCCACGATGCTGGAAGGGGTGCTCTGAACTGGCTGAGGAGCGGGGTCCGTGGGGAGAGAAGGGGACCAGGGCCCAGACCAGGCTGACAGTCTGAGGGCGGAGGCTGGTGCATAGGCCCCAGCTGGCCTGGCTCACAGAGATCTCAGTAATATGGACCCTTCCAACCCACAACCTCAAAGACCCTCAGAGACCCTCTGTTCAACACTCACAGTGTGCAGATGGGGAAACTGAGGCCCAGAGAGGCAAAGGCGTGCCCAGGGCAAATGTGCAGATTCCAAGCCCAGGGCTGTTTCTCCTACTTTCCCTGTCACATTTTGGAAGGCTTCCCACCCTGCTCAGCCCAGTACTATGGATCATTTCCTTGGCTTATTTGTTCTTTCAGTCGACATTAATGAAGGGCTGGTAACTTGACGCTCCAGCACTGGGGTGCAGAGGTGGAAAGGCAGCAGGAGAGGAGGTGGCCTGCCCAGAAAATATAGTCGGTGGTCACGATGCTCTGGGGTTCCACGCCGGACAGCAATGCTTGGGGGAGGGGGCTCGCTTCTAGAAGAGGGAACAGAGGTCATTGTCTTGGCTGTGTCAGAGAGGCGCTAAGAACCGCACATCTGCCCTGGGGTTGGCTGTGAGGAGGCACGGCAGGAAGCAAGGCTGGAAACAGGGTCACGCTCAGGGCTTGGGGGTCGGTCAGAAGACCGCTGCAACGTATCTTTTAAACAGGGCAATGGTCAGCTGGATTTGTGTTTTAGGAAACCCCCTCTGGTTCCCGCCCGGAGAAGGGATGGGAAGAGGGCCGGAAGCTGTTGCAGTCGATTGAGGAAACGGAGGGAAATCCATGATGTTCCTGGTGAGGGATGCGAAGGAGGGATGTCTTCCTGGTCCATAAACCAATTATGAGTGGGCTTTTCTTGAGCTGCTCATTTGCTTTTAAACTTTAAACTTTTAAACTTGTGTAAGGAAGCAGGCTCTCCTTTCCATCAGTTGTGGATTCTAAGCCAGGTCCATGGACTGACAGGGGGCTATGGATAGAATTGCTACTGACCTCTAACTGACGGTAATTTCTTCAGTTATGCAGGAGGCAAAACAAAATCAAAGCCTACTCTGTTATTAGCAGTGGCTGTAACTTCGTCACATATATTTTTATGTTGCGCTGCAGTCATCGCAGATTTCTTGAAATGGGTTTTATGCCCATCAGTACTTCAAAATTCCAGTAGTTATTAGACCCATTGTCATTAGATCTTGTGATTTAATGTGTTGTAAGGTAGTGTGTGGGGTGTGGGGGGGGTGTGTGTGATAAATTCGATTTTTGATATTTTGATAACTATGTTTTAATATGATTGGTTTCCTTTGTAATTCTTGCAGTTTATTCTCGGCATTTAAAGACTTTATTCCAAGAAGGGGTCCACAGTAAAAGTCTATCCCCCTCCCCTCAAATCCCCCACCCTGGTTTGCAGTTCATCCACCTGCAGCCCACACAGGCGTTCAATGTGCACCTTCTCTTCTGGAAGCTTCTTCTTTTTTTTTTTTTGCGGTACGCGGGCCTCTCACTGTCGTGGCCTCTCCCGTTGCGGAGCACAGGCTCCGGACGGGCAGGCTCAGCGGCCATGGCTCACGGGCCCAGCCGCTCCGCGGCATGTGGGATCTTCCCGGACCGGGGCACGAACCCGTGTCCCCTGCATCGGCAGGCGGACTCTCAACCACTGCGCCACCAGGGAAGCCCCCTGGAAGCTTCTTGAGGCAGAGGTGGTGCTCACTTATTCGCTTCTGTGGCATCTGGCCTAGCTAGAAGTGCGTGTTTAATTCCTGTGTGTTTCACTGACTTGGAATGAAGTGGTTTGGTAGCACAGGCCAAGAGGCCCTGGTCTCTTGAACTCTGCCGGCAGCTTCACCACGCTGACAGTTAGTGGTCCCCCATCTGAGGTTAGAAGCCCCCATCTGAGGCTGATCCGTGGGTCTGAGGTCCACCCGAGTCCCGCCCCACCCTGCCGGACCCCTAGTGTTCCATTTGAGTACCTTGGGGTCTCCAAACCATCACACCTCCCAGGCCCTGGGCATTTCCAACTGCAAGAAGGGTTCTCCAAACCTCGCTGCCTCTGGGTGTTTAGAGCACCCACCCCCCTCCGCATCCTGTCATCCGAAACCCTGGGAGCTAGTTTCGGCTCCTCCCATTCATCGCTTTGTAAAAAATAAAAGCTGAGCTTTTGGAAGCCAATCAAGTCACACACTAGACGAGAGATTAAAGCCACAATGAACCAATTTAAATGCCTGTGCATTCTAACAGTGCTTTTCAAACGAAGCATTCAAAGGCAGGGAGTGGCTGCAGGGAACGTAGTAAGTTGTTAGAAAAACATCGAAACATCTCCGGAAGAAAATTGGGAGACTGAGCTCTGAGGACCGAGGTCCCAGAAGGAAGCCCACCCTGGGGTCACCCACTCCCTTCCCCTCGCTGGTGGCGTCCTTCCCCTCTCCCAGCGTGCATCGTGCAATCCCATGGCAGAGCTGCCAGTGCAGGGGTAGAGGTGAAGGGCGGGATGCCCACATTCCCAGTCAACGCCTGTTGTACGACCAACTGATGATTGAGAAAAAAGGGCCAACAGACAATTCAGCCAATGTTAAGAAGTTACTTGGATTTTTTTTTTATTTTAAAGTAACGATTGCCCTTTCTGGAAAATTCACAAAGTGCCTAAGAGGAAAAATAGGGAAACAGAAAAACTTCCAACTGTAATTCCACCAACCAGACAATGGTCCTTAACCGCGTGGCCTCCAAAGACACGGTGCCAGGAAAAGCGAGGCCCGAGGTCATGTGAGATGCTTCTTCAGCCACTTGCCCACACCCTTCTCTCCGATTCATCACATGGGCATTGGTTTTTGTTTGTTTGTTTGGACTACTTCACGTGGCTTGCGGGATCTTAGTTCCATGACCAGGGATCAAACCCATGCCCCCTGCGATGGAAGTGCGAGTCCTAACCACTGGACCGCCAGAGAAGTCCCTACATGGGCATCGTAATGGCGAGATTTCCCAGCCTTTTTCTACGAGCATGTTTTTTTGTGGTTGTTTTGTTTTGTTTTTATTAGCTGTAGAGCCTGGGCTACTAAGTATAAATTTTGTTGCATTTTTGGATATTATCATTAGAGCCTAAGTATTCTCCATCACAAATTCATTTCAAGCCTACTTTTTATTGGCTGCATAATATTCTTTTTTTTTTTTTTTTGCGGTACGCGGGCCTCTCACTGTCGCGGCCTCTCCCGTTGCGGAGCACAGGCTCCGGACGCGCAGGCTCAGCGGCCAGGGCTCACGGGCCCAGCCGCTCCGCGGCATGTGGGATCTTCCCGGACCGGGGCACGAACCCACGTCCCCTGTATCGGCAGGCGGACTCTCAACCACTGCGCCACCAGGGAAGCCCGGCTGCATGATATTCTGAAGTGCAAGTGTGTGATACTTTCCTTAACTAATTTCCTATTGTTGGGCATTTGCGTTGTTCCTAGTTTTGTTTTGTTTTGCCTTTTTAACAAATTCTGTGGTTGGTTTTGGGTGCATGACGCTTTATCCCAACGCTGGGCTATTTCAGCATCAGCAGAGGGTTTACTCTGTGCTAGGCATTGTGGGAGATTGGAGGATAAACTAGACACAATCCTTTCACCTAAGATGCAGATATAAATAACTTTAATCCAAAGTCGGTTATAGTTGCCGTAAGCAGACAACTAGAACTGAAATACAGAAGAGTTTTTCCTGGACCTAATGGGATTTTAAAAAAGTTACATGAGAAAATCTGAGACCTTGTATCCGCAGCTAGAAGGTAAGGGAAAGAGAGGAGGGGACAGGATAGCAAAGCGGTTGGTTTAGCTGGGAGACCCGTGCCAGGAGGCGGGCATCCCCGAAGGCAGTGGGTCTCAGTTCAGATGCTAGGTCAGTAGATTGTCAGTGGCTGCCAAGAGGTAGGTGGTGCGTAGCTCAGTGGAAACACTTAGGAACATCTGCCAGGGACCCAGGTTTGGTGGAGAAGTAGCCACGAGACACGGGGCTCACCGGGCCATCCCCAACCTGAGCTATTAATTTCAGGTGAGATTCAGGGGCTGGCGTCAGCCTGGCCAATGCCCAAAAACTGTGTTTCTTAGGTTGAGGCTTTTTGATCCATTCAGATCAAGGTTCAGTGTCTGTCACAGACATCTCTGCCTGTGTGTGTTTTAGGATCCACTTTTGGAGGGGTTTCCAGCCAAAAAGACAGGAGAGAGTTGGCCCTGAGTGCCAAGCTAGCGTCAGAGGGGAGCAGGGAATCTGAGACAAAGGGAGTCTTTGCCAACCGGGCACCCTGGGCCCGTTCTCCCTGCCCAGCCCCCGGAGAGGCCAGACCTGTTTCCCTTCTCGGCCCATTTCCAGTCCTTTGGCTCTCTGACAAACACGATCTCCTCTGGCTGTTGGCACCGAAGCTGGAGCATCGGGAGGGTGCTGGGGGTGGAGGGCGAGCCCCATTCCCAGGGTCAGGCTCCCCGACACAGCTCGCCTTCCCCTCGCCCTCCTCACCTGTGTGCCTGACCTCGTGTGGTCCTGTCTTCAGCCCCTGCAGGTGCCATGACCCAGCAGCCGCAGGAGGGCTTCGCCAGGAGCATGGGGGACGCCCAGGAGTGGATGAAGGCTGTGCAGGAGCGGCTGCAGATCAATGACAACACCCAGGGGCCCCGCGCAGCCCTGGAGGCCAGGCTGCGGGAGACCGAGGTATGCAGAGACCATGGCCTTGATAACCCTGTGGCCTTGGCCCGGTCCCTCCCTCTCAGGCCTCAGGTTTCCCAACTGTTGCATGGCAGAGTGGACTAGACGGGTGTTTCTCAAAGTCTGATGTCTTTGAACCTCCTGGGGTTTAAGTGCAGGTTGTGATCCAGGAGCTGGGGGTGGACCCGAGATGTGATATCTCTGACGTGCTCTCGGTGACACCTTTGCTGGGGGTCCTAGGATCACACTTCCATTGTAAGGGTCTGACTCTCCCATCCTGGAAGGGGGCACCATGCAGCGGGATGGTCTCCACCCCCAGGTGGCCCAGGCCCTGCTTCCTGCCCCTTCTCTGCTTCTCTGCAGCTGAGGCCCCTCCCTTGGCTCTTATAGGGCTGGAGTCCAGCTGTACCCTGACCTGGCACAAGGCAGAGGCTCAGTGCTACCCTGACCGGAAGGGCCGATGCCCAGTGCCTGGCCCAGCACTGTGGTGCCCCCCACCTGAGGTCATCTGCTCTGGGCCAGGGGCCAGGGGGAAGAACTCTAAGAGTCAGAGACCTGGGTTGTAGTCTCCACGCTGATCTAAAGTGCTGTGTGACCTCGGCCACATCCCTGTCCCTCTCTGGGCCTCAGTTTCCCATCTGTAAGTAAAGCAGTTGACTTAACGTCTCTCAGGTCATATCCATTGGGATATGCCACAATTCTAATTTATCACCTAACAATGGTTGCTTTACTTAAGGGGAGGCTTACCTCTTCCTGCGCAAACTGACCCCCCAACAGGCTAGAAATAGAGCTGACCCCACACCCACTTCCCTGTGTCTTGTCTTTTCTTTCTTTCTCCTTTTTTTTTTTTTTTGGGCTGTCTTATTGATTTTGCACATTTTATTGAAAATATCTAAAGCTCTTTTTGGAAGCGGACAGTTAAAATTAAGAATCGATATCACCTTTTCAGGGCCAACGGCTTAAGTGTCACCACACAGTATGAAGAAGGACCCAGGGTTTGCATTTTAAAAGTGGGGAAACTGGGTCTTGGAGCGGTCTGGTGACTTGTTCAAGTTGAAAAGGTCTCTGGGGAGGACACTCCACCCTGGAATTCTGGTCTTCTGACTCCTTTTCAAATATGCTTTCTGCTTCCCTACAGCATCGTGTACTTCTATAAAATCGTGCCTGCCAGCGTCAGGGTGCAGGGTGCTGTGGTTTCTCAGGCATTCTGTTTAGTAGAACAGCTCACTGGACTGGAGGGAGGACAGGCTTTGGCGTCTGGAAGTCCTGGGTTCAAATCCCAGCTCTGCTTCCTGCTGGCCCTGTGAACCCACTGGACCTGTCTTCACTTCCCTTCTGGAACGGGTGAAGCTCATTGTGTCAGGATGCTGACTTTGAGAGGGTGGGTCACAAGCTGCCTTGAGGAGGCGTTTGTTGCTGATGGATGTTAACATAGAGAAAGCCCTGTACTACCTGTGAGGCTGGATGTAAATGACCTGAGTTGACAGTGACAGTGGCACCCTCTCTATTCCCCCTCCCCCACCCCCAGTCCCCTCCAATGTCTTCTGGCATTTCCTGTCATCCCAGTTGCCCTCAGATTAGTCCTTCCCAGTCCTTCACTAGTCGGACCCCAGAGGATCTGAGACCCTCCACTTTGAGTCACGATTTCCGTCAGCCTCCCCTGTGCCAGGCCTCGAACCCTTGGGATGCCAGGTGATGGTGCCTGGTCCCTGCCCTCAGGGAACTCCTCCCAGGTAGGCACAGAGACTCCCGCTTGTCCCAGTGGGAAAGGTCCCCCATCCCTGCTCGACCTCCCTCTTGGTGTGACACCATCCTAGCACACACCACCCTGGACCACTTGTCCTTTTGTAGCAACCATGAACAGATACTTGATGCAGTTGATGAGAGCCCTGCCCAGGGGACCATCACGGCAGAAAGGAGGGGTGACCACTCTTGAGTGGCCCGGTCAGAGGCGTCTCAACTGGACGATGAAGTGAGTGGAGAACCCAGGGTACACGGGGAGCCCCGAGGAGGTCACGTCCCCGGGTCTAGAGGGTCAAGAGAGGCCTCTGGGGACAAGGGTCTTTACTGCTGAGGCTTGAATGAGGAGTTAGCCAGACTCGAGGATCCAGGGGGAGGGGAGGGAAGGGACTCCAGGCAGAGCAAACATAATAGGAAAATCACTGGAGGTGGGCACAGCTGGGGGCACATGTGGGACACCCCCGATGTTGGTGTTGGGACAGCATCAACCATCAGGGAGAAGCAGGGGTCAGGGCCAGAGAGGTGGGGAGGGGTCAGCGGTTCCAGAGCCTGGAACAGGGAGCCAAGGAGGACCCCTCCTGTGTAACAGAGCGGGTGAAGGGTTGGAGATTTGGAAGGTCAGGGGCAAGCCTGGTGAGGAGAGGAGTTGACAGCCAAAGCCCCTTCTCTTGTCAGTCTTGGCCTCTGTCATCATCGTCATTATTATTGTCACCAATATTCATTATCAAAAGATGACTCTGCCCGGTCACTGAGAGAAGGGAGCTGACATTCATTCATCGTGGTGTATTGTCCCCACTTTTCAATAGTGAAATGGATCCCTAGACACAGAGATGGGCCAGAATGGAAGGAATGGATCTTGTTAGGGCTTGGACCCAGGGCTGAGTTCAGAGCATCGCTGACCGTCCCCGTGTGGGGTCCTGGGGCGGTGGAAGGGGTGAGGCGCACCCTACGCTCGGGTTCACGGCATCACGGGGACAGGCACACACTTAATCCTGCAGTCGCACAAGTATGTACGAGGTGCATCCCTAACATGGGTCTCGTGAAGTTATTCTCCTCCTCTAAAACCTTCTATGGCTCCCCACTGCCTGCGAGAGAAAACCCAGCTTCACCTGGCATCAAACGTCCTCCACTACCTATCTGCCACACCCTCTTCTGCAGCCTCAGCTTCCCCCTCCAGCCGACCTCCCAGGCACACTTCCTCTCCCGCTGGCAGAAAACCTCCTAGATTTCCTATCACCAAACCTTTGTGTGTGCTGTTGCCTCTAGTTGGAATGCCCTTTTGTTCGGGTCTGGGTGTGCATGTGAAATGAAACGTCCCCTCGTCCACGTGTCTTTCCTAACCCCTTCCCACAGCCCCAGCCCCAGCTCCTGGCAGCCCTGCACAGCACTTGCTGTCTTAGCGCGCTAATCCCTTTGGACCTTGCACCATTTGCTGACAGCTTATTACCCCCTGGTGGTGGGTCTGGCTTTGTTAGGCGAAGGCAAGGGCGGCCCTTAGGAAGAGCTGTTGGCAAGGCCAAGGTGACCGGGTTCTGGAAGCCGAGGGAGCACTTCCATCAGGTGAGCCCTCAGGGATTTGGCCTGGAGCCTAGGTCAAGGGAGCCGTGTCCTGGGTGCCCCACCACCGTGCTCTCCTACGGGGCTCAGACCCGCTTGTTTTCTGTGTGCTTTGACGTTTCAAAACCAGTTTTGCAATAAGAAAACATTTCACCCTTGTCCTCTGGTGAAAGGAAGCAGCTAGAACCTTCTCCACCTGCTGGCCTGTGGGACCTGCCCTGGGGCTGGGGTCTCCCATGCGATCCCTCCACCAGCTCAGTGACGCATGTCCCAAGCGCCTGTTGGCTAGAGTGACCAGGATATGAGTTCTGATCCAACTCTGAAGCTTAGTAGCTGTGTGGCCAGGAGCGGGTCCCATGCCCTCCTGCCACCTCATTTTCCCAGCTATAAAGTGTAGGAAGAACCCCCGGCAGGGACCGGTCACTGAGAGAAGGCCTCTGGGGACAAGTGACTTCACTGCTGAGGTTTGAATGAGGAGTTACAGGATGGGGGTCCAGGGGGAGGGGAGGGAGGAGCCTGGGGGAGGGGGAGAGCTGGGATCTGGGGCCTGCAGGCCTGGGTTCACTCCGGCTGTGGCACCTGGGGAGAATTTCCAGGGCCTTCTGAGCTTCAGCTTTACTCCTGGGGAAAGTACTAGTTGCCACCTTGCAGGAGGGTGGGCAGATTGAGGCCAATGCCTTACTGTTGCACTTGGCAAAGTGTAGGGCACGCTGGCAGAGCCAGTGGAGAAGGTTGTTTCTCGTGGTTTCGATTCAGGGACACCAGCCTGTGGACTCTCCCAGCCCACGCCGGTGCCCGCAGCAGCTGGTCTCCCAGGTCGCAGCATCTTGTCTCTTTGCCCTCCTCGGCCCTGCACTTGGGGTCTAGGCCAGGCTGTTTTCTTACTGGTTTCCAAGCCTCTTTATGGTCAGAGACATGCCACATTTCCTAGGACTTGGCTTCCAAAAGCCGGATGCCCTGAACACGCCGTGTTTTCCTAGCTTTACTGCCTCAAATGTCTGCTCAGCACTGAGGCCTGGTGCCACCGCCACCTCCTCATGAGGCCTTGGTTTGCCCACATCCCTCCTCAGAGCTCCAAGTTTGGGGTCTCTCACGGCTCTTTTACAGTCATCTGTGCTCTTGTCTGGAGACCCCCTTACAGCCTGCAAGCATCGGGCCATGTTTGTTTTCCTCCTGGACTCTAGTACCCAGCAGAGCACTCAGCATGTTACCCAGGACAGCGCCCATCTGGCCGTGACTGCGTGGAGGGAAAGCCCTGACTCACCACATTCCTCCAGCCTTCCTGAACTGCTTCTCCTCCCTGCTGAGGTTTTCCCTCCACCCAAACCCCGCCTGACTTTTGCCCTCCCTGGCTCCCTCGAATCAGAATTGCTTTGTGGCTACAGATCAATGGCCCCCTTCCCAGCTGGCTCGTGTCCCTTGCCAAGCACTCCTGGACTGTGTCCTTGCTGGGGTGGGGCTGTAGAAGAACCACGCACGAGCCGAAGAGCGGAATCATCAGGGCAGAGAAGGAGGGTGGAATCTGCTTCTCGAAGGTTGGCTTTGCCAGCTCAGCTCTAGCCTCTGGTCCCACAGCAGACATGCCTCTGGTCAATGTTTTGGTTTGGGGGCAGGGGTTTCTGCTTCAGGCCAGGTGGGGCTCATGTTCTGCCGGCCTTTGGGACTGGCCAGCTCTTCTCTCTTTGCAGTGAAGCAACAGGCTCACTCCCCTGCAAAGAGCGGTGGGTCCCCCCATCTCCCATGTTCCCCTGGTCCAGCCTGTGCTTCCCTGGCCAGGAATCAGGAGGGCAAAGGTGCAGAGGCCTAGAGGAGGTCACACCGTCAGGACCCTGGACTTTGGGAAGGGGCCCTTGTCCTCACAGGGACTTTCCAGGCTTGGCTGGTTCCTTGTGAGTGTGGCAGAGAGAGGCTGAATTTCGTTTCTTCCCCAAGCTGCTGTCTCCCTTCCTTCACGGAGCTGGATTCTGACTGAGGTTAAATTGGGCAGCCCCTGTAGAGGAGGCCTCGCTAACTGCTGGCAGAGAATTGTTCTGCAAAGCTAAGGTTTCTGTGGGTCCCCGGTGCCCCCACTGGTAAAACTGGAATCACCCTGGTGCCCATCTTGCCAGCTTGGGGATTGGGCATGGAGTCTACGCCACAACTCTGGGTGTCAGAGACATCAGATCCTGAATTATTCTTTCTTTTTTTTTTTTTTTTTTTTTTTTTTTTTTTGCGGTACGCAGGCCTCTCACTGTCGTGGCCTCTCCCGTTGCGGAGCACAGGCTCCGGACGCGCAGCGGCCATGGCTCACGGGCCCAGCCGCTCCGCGGCACGTGGGATCCTCCCGGACCGGGGCACGAACCCGTGTCCCCTGCATCGGCAGGCGGACTCTCAACCACTGTGCCACCAAGGAAGCCCTATTATTATTATATCTAATCAAATTAAATCTCACTGGATGGCAAGAAATTCATCCTCAGCCACGCTGGGGGACCCCTTCTTCTGAGAGGTGTGAAATGTTCTGTTCAGGGGGTGGGTCATCTTACTCAGCCCAGAACATTCCATGGTGGCCCTGGGTCTTTGGTCCACACTCGTCACTGTGGTGCCTTTGTCCGCCACTTTGCTGCCCACTGCTGAGCGGGACTTGGGGTCCCTGCTGGGCGCCTGCTGTCCCTGTTACCTGCTAGGGTCCGGCGAACCCTGCTGCTGGGCCCAGCCCTGAGCCCCAAACCAAAGCTCTTTTCCTCTGGGGGAACCTCCCTGCTCTTCACGCTACCTGCTCTACACCCCACTCAGAGCACAGAGACGGCCCTTGTAAGGAGGTTCTTTAACCTCACTCTTTGATAACACGCGTAGGCAGGGAAGTCCCTCTATACCAGGGGTCCCCAAGCCCTGGACTGGGGACCAGTACCCGTCTGTGGCCTGTTAGGAAACTGGCTGCATAGCAGGCAAACGAGCGAAGCTTCATCTGCTTCTCCCCATTGCCCACATGACGACCTGAAGCACCTCCCACCCTGCCACCACCCGTGGAAAAACTGTCTTCCACGAAACCGGTCCCTGGTGCCCAAAAGGTTGGGGACCGCTGCTCTATACTATCATCGATGTCATCATCATCGTTAACCACTGTCATACGAGGTAACAAAAAAGGACTGGGACCATTGCCCGTTTGCACGTGTTGAGGGAGGGTCTGCGGAACCGCTCAGTGGTTTATAAAGTACGCTAACATATCCATGTTCTAATTAATAGTGTTTTTGAAAAGTAATATTATAACCCTATGAGGTAGACAAAGCAGAGATTGTTATCACCATCTCTGAGTGACTGAGTGACCTGCCTGGGACCACAAAGCTGTCAGTGGGGCAGCCCTGGACACGGCAGGAGCCCCTCCCCGACCCCACCCACAGCGAAGGCTCAGATGGCCAGCCCACTGGGACATCAGTCTAAGAAAACTGACTGCCAGCCTTAGGGAGACAGGCTGGGGAACAGCTGGAGCTTTAGGCAAACGCTGTGCTGTCAGTAAATGTAATCAGAAGGTAAGCAAAAAATAGCGGTAACGGTGACTAATTTTGGAGTGATGGGAGATGCAGTGTGGGCCAGGCCATGTGCTAGTGTATCTCACAATGTCACTATAACCTTGGGTGGCGTTAACCATTATCTTCCCCCATTTCATAGGCCTGGAGAGTTTAAGTACCATGACAAAGGTCACACAGGTAGTGGAGACTAGCCCTGGAATTGGAGTCTAATCTTATTTTGACTGCAGAGACCAAGCTTTAGTTGCCAAAGAACTAGAATAATAACAGTGAATAATGACAACGGCTAATGTTACCAGATAACCTACTATTTGCCAGGCGTTGTGTATCAGCCTTGGTCCTCCAAGAAGCCAAGGCCAAGGTGAGGTTAGATATGCAAGACGTTTAATAGGGAACCATCTGTGAGAGAAAATGGGACGGGAACCCGGGGTGGCTGGGAGGGACACGGTCCGTCCAATGCAGGTCCGACCCTGAGTCTGGGAGAGCAGGGAGAATCTTGGACTGCTGGGTGGTTCTCAGGGAATTTGGCAAGGCCGTGGGGCATCCCGAGTTAGTCACCCATCAGAGGAGCCCAGTGTCCTGTAGTAACGGGCCTGCCTTCATGTTCCTGTTTGGTCACTGGTGGCAACAGCTGAGGGAGCGAGGCCTTGGTGCCAACTGCAAACTCAGAGGTAATTCCGAGCCTCGGCGGGGGACCTGGGCCAAGCCCACTCCCTGCAGTGGGCCTGAGAGGCAGATTCTCATGGCGCCACACGCTGGGACATGCACTTTACATGCATTTTCTCAGTTAATTCTGGAAAAAAAAAAAAAAATCTGAGATCTGAGTACTACTATACACCCACTTTACAGACAAGAAAACCAAGGCCAGGGAAGTAATGAAACTTTTCTGGGTTCACGCAGCGGGAAACAGGCCCATCGGGGAAGGGAGGGCACTCCTATCATCAGACAGCTCTGGGCGGTTCTTAATCTCCATCGCCACTCGCTCCCACCCCAGAGCCCTTAGCAGCCTGCCCAAGGTCACAGAAGAAGGGGCAGGGGCTGCGATTCGAACCCCAGCTCCTCTGGTCTCAAAGTCCTGCCTCTTTCCATGTCTTGCCACTGTCTTCCCAAGGCTCTGCCTCTTGGCGTGTTGTCTAACTCCTGGGAACTGGCTTTGTGTCCACAACAGAAAATATGCCAGCTAGAGCCAGAGGGCCGCGTGAAGGTGGACGTGGTGCTGCGGGCGGCCGAAGCCCTCCTGGCATGCTGCCGTGAGGACCAGAAGCCCGAGATCCTGGCCCGGCTGAGGGACGTCAAAGCGCAGTGGGAGGAGACGGTCACCTACATGACCCACTGTCACAGGTAGGGTGGCTGGGTACCTTTCCGGGCCTCTGTCTGCAGCTGCTGCCGACCCTCCGTGCCCACCACCACGCTGGCCTGGGGCCGCTGCCCAAGGGACGTTTCTTCGGTCCTGGGATTAGTGGGAACAGGATTGCTCTCTTGGGATGTCAGTCAACCCTGCCTGCCTCTTTCTAATTATAATCAAGCTTAATGAGGATAATAGACGGTGGGAGCCCATCGTGTTTTGCCAACAACTAATTCTCGGTAGACTTGTGGCATGTGCATCCTCCAGCAGAAAGGCCAAATGGCCCCCGTGGGTAAGAAGGCCTGTTGCCTTGCTAGCGCTTTAGCCCAGATTCTCTGCTTGTACCAGGGAGCCAGGTCAGGGGTGGGGGCTTTGCCTGACCTGGGATGGCCTCTTGGCTCTGCTGGTTACTTGCTGTGTGGCCTTGGGAAAGTTACTCGACCTCTGAACCTCAGGCGCCTCATCTGGACAATGGGTATAGTCAAGTGTTTCCTGAAGGTTTTCAGGAGGGTGGCGGGGGATAGCGAATGTCGAGAGCCAGGCACAGCGCTTGGCACACAGGAGGTCCTCAGTGGGCAGGAACTGCCATTATCTTCTCCGTCTTTATGAAACCAGAATGTTGAGTGGACCGGGGGGACTTTACACAGTGTTTTATGCTTTTCAAACTCTTTCACTTGGAATTCCAAAGGAAGTAGCTTGATGTTGGCTGGACCGATAGGGCCATCTCCACGTTACAGACGGGGAAACTGAGGCGGGTGCAGAGGCAGGGTAATGCAGCGAGTTCATGGCACGCCTGGAACCCATGCACGGGCCCCAGCCCTCTGTCCCCGCTGAGCGGTGACGAGCCCACAGATCCTATTGTACTCTGCAAATGAAGAGACACACTCCCCGTGGCAGCCTTCTCGTGACTGCTAGTGGGCACCCACGTGGTAAGAGCCAGGTGACGTGTGTGGAGTCCCAACACCAGAGAGAAACAACCGGGGGCATCGTCGTGTACCACTAATAGGAATTTGGGGCTAGAATTTGGGGTCTTGGTGGCTAAGGGCATCAGCAGGCTGGGGGCTCTCAGAGCAGGTCTGGAATCTGAGACACCCTGATCATTAGCCCCGTGGAGCTTGTTTCCCAGACGGGAGGGTCTTGTCTATCAGGACCGGGGTGAGGCCCGAGAGGGTGTCCTTGTGCCCCCTCCCGCAGCCCCCCAGTACCGGGGAGGGGGCAGCGGCACGGCCTCCCCGCCCATGAGCCTGGTGGGGGGATGCTCATGGCCGTGGCCTCTGCCTACAGCCGTATTGAGTGGGTGTGGCTGCACTGGAGCGAGTACCTGCTGGCCCGGGATGAGTTCTACCGCTGGTTCCAGAAGATGACGGTGGTGCTCGAGCCCCCTGTGGAGCTGCAGCTGGGCCTGAAGGAGAAGCGCTGGCAGCTGAGCCACGCCCAGGTGCTGCTTCAGAACGTGGACAATCAGGCCATGCTCCTGGACCGGCTGCTGGAGGAGGCGGCCTCCCTGTTCAACAGGATCGGAGACCCCAGCGTGGACGAAGACGCGCAGAAGAAGATGAAAGCCGAGTACGACGCGGTGAAGACCAAAGCCCAGGTGGGTGTCTTCACCCCTCCATCCGTCACCTGCTCCCATCTACCCGTCCAGCCACTCGTTTGCTCCCTCACCATCCATCCATCCATCCATCTACCCACCATCTACTATCCACCCACCCGACACCACTCACCCACCACCATCCACCCATCTCCCCACCCTCCTATCCAACTGTCTACCCACTCACCCATCTATCTCCCCTCTAAACTAACTACTAAATCCCTTATTTACTATCTACCCACTCACCACTCCATCCACCACGAAATCCCTTATTTACTATCTACCCACTCACCCCTCCATCCACTTACCTACCCATCCATCCATCCATCTCCGCACCCTCCTATCCATTTGTCTACCCACTCACCCATCTATTTCCCCTCTAAACTAACCACCAAATCTCTTATTTACTATCTACCCACTCACCCCTCCATCCACTTACCTACCCATCCACCCATCCATCTCCCCACCCTCCTGTCCATCTATTTACTCACTCACCCATCTACCTCTCCACTAACGTAACTAGATCTCCTATTCCTCTCTCCAGCCACTTAATCACCCACCCATCTATTCATTGACCTACTCATCAGCTCACCTATGTACTCTTCACATACCCATGTACTCATCCATCTCTCCACTATCTACTACCCACCGTTTACCCATTCACCCACTTACTTACTCACTATCTACTTGTCACCCATCCCTTATCCACTCACCCAAGCATTATATAACTACCTACCTGTCAATCTTCCACCTACCCATTCACCCACCCCTCCACCATCTATCCACCCATTGACACATTATCTACTATCTGTGTGGCCAGCGTTGTTCATGCTTAATACACATGTGGGTACTTAGTAAGTGTTTGTTGACTGACTGACTGATGGACTTTGAGGTTCACTTCCACCCAGCTCCCCTCCCCTCTCCCTCCCTCCTTCCTTCCCTCCCTCCTCCTGCCCTTTAGTCCTTCTCCTTTCCTTTCCTCCTCTGCTCTCTTTTGTCCTTCCCCCAATTCCTCTGCCCATTCTTTGTCCCCATCTCTCACCTCATTCTTGCCTTGGTTTAAACAGTCCATTGAGTTATTAAGTTCAATTTTGTTTCAAGAAATTCTATTTGGTTTTGTATTATATCCATCATTCTTTTTTTTTCTTTCTTTCTTCTTTTTTTTTTTTTTAATTTACTTATTTTATTTATTTATTTTTTAGTGCATTGGGTCTTCGTTGCTACACGCAGGCTTTCTCTAGTTGCGGGGAGCGAGGGCTACTCTTCGTTACGGTGTGTGGGCTTCTCATCGCGGTGGCTTCTCTTGTTGCAGAGCATGGGCTCTAGACGCGCGGGCTTCAGTAGTTGCAGCATGCGGGCTCAGTAGCCGTGGCTCACGGGCTCTAGAGCGCAGGCTCAGTAGTTGCGGTGCACAGGCTTAGTTGCTCTGCGGCACGTGGGATCTTCCCGTACCAGGGCTCGAACCCGTGTCCCCTGCGTTGGCAGACGGATTCTTAACCACTGCGCCACCAGGGAAGCCCCTCTTGTTTTCATTGTCCTTTTTCTCTTAAACTTGGCACTCCTCTCAGGTACGGATTCTATCTGTAGTCATTTTAATCGTACACATTTTATAATCGTCAGGCTGCTCAAGTAGCTGAAGTTCCTGGCTTGATGCTGCCGTCTGTTGGGTCTCCTGACATGGTGGATCATTTCCTTGGAGACTTCGTAATTCTGAGCTGTGAGCTTATCCTATTTGGGGTCTTATCTGCAGAAGCCCGTGGTTGGGCCTGGCCCTCAGAGAGCTTGTGTTTTCTTCAGCCAGGCTACCATGGGAACTTACCTTCAGGGTTCCTATTGAGTGTCACTGAAATGTTTTGCGGGTTCCTAAATCAAGTGGGTTCTCTGCATTTGAACCCTAAGTTCAAATGATGCAAGAGGCTCCGGGCTCCATACCCTGGAAGGTGACTACCTTTTCATTTGTCTTTTCAACCAGAGCCCAGACTGAAATACATATGCTTCTGTCTTGTATTGCGCTGGTGGGAAGGTTTTTTTCTCTAGTTCACCCTTTGACAGAGGGGGAGTCCCCTGAGTATTCTGCCTTTTTGCCGTGGTCTCTGCCCCCCTGGGCCCAGAGTCTTACCTCCTCCTCCAACCTGAGCATTAAACCCAAGAAGACGTCAAGCACACGTGTGGGTTTAGCATCCCGGTTTCCATAGCATCTTTGCATCTGGTCCACGGGATATCTCTTACCTTGGTGTGTGCGGTGTGTGCGTGGTTCTGCATTTAAATGATGCTTGTCACATTTTATCCAGCATTTCTGGCTGGCTACGGTGGAAGGGTATTCAGCTCTCCCATGTTGCTGGAGGTGGAAGTCTCCAGGGTCCTTCAAGTTATGGGAAATGGTTCTGTAATAAGCAGAGATCTGAGAAACTTTGAGTAGGAATAGGACGCTGGCCCCAGAATGCTTGGAAAGGGACCTGGGTTCCAGCCAGGCTCTGCTGCGTCCCAGCTGTGTGGCCTCGGGGTACTCACCCTACCTGGAGCCAGGGTGTAGGACTGAATGAGTTTGCATGTGAGCTCTTTGAAATTGGCAGGCATTTTCCCAGAATAAAGGATGACTTGTGCTCTCGGTAGCAGTGAGAAGAAATAGCCACAACAAGGGTGTCTGCCACATATCAGGTGCTCGGAGCCCTTCATTGAATGAATGAGAACCCTGCCCCTGCAGCAGGGAGGCTCGCAGGACAGGCAGGCGGGGTGGAGCTTGGCTCTCAGAGCTGTAGCCAGCTGGCCCTCCCTCAGGGCATCCAAAGCCACCCTGAGGCAGGCAACTGAAATCCTCCCACCCCAGTGAGAGTAGGAGAGCCATGCAGGGATCCCTAGAGGTCCAGGCCTATTCTCAGGGTGGGAAGGGTCCCTGGGATATTGTCTTAGTCTGCTCGGGTGGACAGAACAGAATACCATAGACTTGGTGGCTTAAAAAACAGGAATTTGTTTCTCACAGTTCTGGAGGCTGGGAAGTTTGAACTCTAGGTGTCAGCAGATTTGGTTCCTGGTGAGGGGCCTCTTCTTGGCTTGAAGATGGTGGCCTTCTTGCTGTGTCTTCACACGCTGGAGAGGGAGGGTCAGCAAGCTCTCTGGTGTCTGTTCTTATAGGGGCGCTCATCCATTCGTGAGGGCCCCACCCTCATGACCTCATATAACCCTGATCACCTCCCAAAGGCCCTGCCCCCAAACACCATCACATTGAGGGCTAGGGCTTCATCGTGTGAATTTGGGGAGGATGCATCTCAGGCCATAGGAGATACTGTATGTATTAATATCTCAACTTTCACCGAGGAGAGCCCATTTCATTATTTCTTGTGCTGGTTAACAAGCCACTACTTTTGCCTCTAAAAATCCAGTTTCGACTTCCAATATGTTAATTAGCAAGGCCTCTGGTGTTGATAGGGACAGGACCACAGAAGCACAGCGGGGGTCACCTCTGGACTGTATCCTTCGTGACCACCCCCTGAAGGGAGATTCTTGATCAGGAAAAGTGGCCAAGCCCGGGAATGAGCAATGACACAGCCAGCAGAAAGCAACGGAAAGTCGAGAATAGACAAAGCAGGCTGGTTGCCCATAGGCGGGGCCTGCTTGTTTACTTTGCCTGATGGCTTTTAATCCAATGATTCTATTTTCTGAAGGGCCAGGCAGATAGTAGCACCCTCCTCCTCCCTGCTTCCCTCCGTGGCTGTGTTTGTTTGGCATCTCGGCCAGGAATCAGAGCCCTTCCTGCAGCCCTTTGCAGAGGCACAAATCCACTCCCGCCCTTGTTAATTGGTTGGGTTTTGACATTCCTGACAACTCTGCCCACACAGATGGTTTGATTGTTTGGTGTGACGAGAGGAGGTGGAACCCTCTCCCATTTGTCACCCACCTTCCTCCGACTGACAGTGCCCTGCCCGGCCGTGGCTGAATTGTGTTCTGTGATCTCGTTATGCCTGGCACAGAGCGCGGCTGGATGCCTGCCCTGCTCGGCCGCGTTCCTCTGCTAGCGCACCTGCTCACCATCACAGAGGCTTTTATTTCCTCTGGATCTCCCCCAGTGCCAGCACCTCATTCTTCACACACACAGAGCCGCCAGCCGGCACTTTTATTGGAGAGTTTGCTTCACAACCATTATCACCATCAGTGTCGACCAGGGGCCCAGCCCCTATTCTCTGCTTAGTATTCTTGACCCACTTTGTTTCGTAAATGAATCTTCTCGAGGATGGAGGAAGCTCGGGGAGGATTCTGGTGGATGCAAATAACCCTGCGGGGACGGGGAGCAGCAGGGGAAACGTGAAGGAGGTGGTCACTGGGCCTTGGTCCACTTCCTGGATTCAAGCAGCCCCGTGTTTCCCATCTGTCAAGCGCTGAGCCTCACTCCCGTAAGTGAGAGGATTCTCAGCGCTTCACTGAAGGACTTGATCTTGTGCCTTGGTTTCCCCGTCTCTGAAATGGGGATATTTTCCCCTACTTGCCATGGGTGTTGCAAAGGTTTAAACGAATTAGTGTTTCTAGGTTTGGTGAGGGGCTTCTCCACGGGAGGGGAAGGCACATACAAATAGCCAGGGAGGTTTTTCAAATCCACGTGTCCGTCTGCCCTTCCCAGTTGAGAATGGTTGGCTTAGCCTCGTAGAAGGTCAGGACCCTCCTGAACATGGCCTGGCTCCATGGCTGAGAGCTGAGGTCAGCAAACCACTGCCCACACCACTGTTCAATCCAGCCCAATTCCTGACTTTTTTATGACCTGTAAACCAAAAATAGTTTTTATATTTTTCAATGCTTGGGGGAAAATTAAAAGCAGAATATTTCATGACATGTGAAAATGATAGGAAGTTCAAATTTCAGTGTCCACGATTCATTTGATTGGAATACAACCATTCTTTATGTGTTTGCCTGCGGCTGCAACTTGTGTGCTACAATGTAAGTAGCACACAAGTGGTTGAGAAGTTGCAGCGGAAACCACATGGCAGGCAAAGCCCAGAATATCTACCATCTGCGAGAAAGAGAGATTCTGCCACCCCCTGGGCCTGAGCAGTGATTTTGGAGTCTGAACTTGGCGTTTAAATCTTGTCTGCAAGAGTTATGTTACCTCCCAACACCCATTTGGTTACTTGCATAATGGGACAGTTTGGGGATCCTTGTGAAGATATTAAATACGATAATGCTGGTCTATTTCCAGGTACATAGTAGGTGCTTATTGAATGAAGGTCCCCTGGTTCCTTTTTCTTGGCTCTCCTTGGAGAGATCCCTCCACCGGCACACACCCCACACTTAGTTACATCTGACCACTCAGGAAGCACTTAGTCTCAGAGCCTGCCCTGAACGGGACCAGGGAGATGAAATCAACCCCCGTGTCCTTAGGGAGCGCTTGGTCCCCACCAGATGACAATTCGGTAGACAAGGCTGGGGGAGAGCCACAGCCTGGGGCAGTGGGCAAAGCCTCAGAGCAGGTTGGGCCTGGAGATTAGCATTGCCACGTGGGCACCCCTCACTCGGTTGGGTGTGACAAGAGCAGAGGGACACAGGTGACTGTAAACAATGGCTCAGAGTTCTCAAGCTCTTACTAGCTGCCGGTGCTGTTCTGGGGTTGTGCGAGCCCTGACTCATTTAATGCCACACCACCCTGATGAGGCAGTTACTGTTATCAACCACACCATACGGAGGGGTTAATTACAAGCTCGAAGGGGGGCCAGGGTCAAGCCCCAGGCAGTGGGCTCCCAAGCCCAGGGTCTTGACCGCTGGTCTGCAGAGCCGCACCGTGGGGTCCTGCCCTTGACCACTAGGCTACAATGCTTGGACCTGGGCCTGGGGGCAGTGGGGAGCAGTGGAGGGGTTTAAAGAGACGGTGCTGTAATCAGGGGTGTGTTTTGAAAATCAGAATCTCTAGGCACACAGTAGGTCTTATAGCAGGACACTGTTATCTCCCCAAATGTCACCCACCCTTAGGACACCATCTTGCCCCATGTGGTTAGAGCTTCAGTGGGATTGTCTGAAAATAGAGGCAATTCCAACACATGCAGGCAAGTCACCACACTCGGGGAAATGGGGGGCAGCCTGCTGTTTACTCTCGTACCCCGTGGACATAATCGCAATGGAGCAGAGATGCGTTGGCCCAGCCTTGCCTCCCAGGTTGGAATCTTGGTGCTTTCCTAGCCAGGTGACCTTGGGCAAGTAATTTCACTTTCTGTGCCTTGGTTTCCCCATCTATCAGACTGGGATAATAATGGTACCACCTTATGGGGGCAGTCAGGAGCATTCAGTGAGATGATCTTGTACACAAAGTTCTTAGGGCAGCGCCGGCACCTTGGTAAGTGCTCAAATGGTAGTGTTATGTAGTTGTTACCACGGCCCCATCTTGAGTGCCATTCCTAGGACGTGGCAGGAAAAAAAGCCCACTGTGTGGTTGACAAGCCCAGTGCTGGCATGTTTTGGTCTCCAAAGCCAAGAATTTCTTGACTGATCGTTGATGAGGTAGAGAAGAATGTCCGGGATCTTTGTGTCCAGCGAAAGGGCTGAGGGTCAGTTGCATCCCACACACACACACACACACACACAGATTCAGGCCTAGGAGGCCAGGCGAGGGGCAGCCTGGGCTGGGGACCTCTACGGCCGGTGACTCTCCTCCCCTCCCACAGAACAGAGTGGACCTGCTGGAGCAGGTGACCCAGGAGCATGAACATTTCCAGCTGAGCGTGGACGAGTTCCAGCTGTGGCTGAAGGCGGTGGTGGAGCGGGTGCACGGCTGCATGGGGCGCAAGTGCCGGCTGAGCACCAAGGACCGTCTCTCGGCGCTGCAGGTAACCAACCCCCGGCAAGTCTGCCAGAGGGGAGGGGGCGCTCTTGGCTGGCGGGTCTCTGTTAGAGTTTATTTAATAGGATGGGGCTGGGAGGTCCCAGGAGATACAAACATCCCTGTACACAGACCCCACAAGAGGAGAAGCATGGGATGTGGTGTAGATCCCATGCTTGGGGCCTCGGCTGCTTTATGGAAATCTCTGAGCCAGCAGGGCATTTGGAAACCCAAGGCCGCAGCAGCATGGTCTAGACCAGCTGGGCTCAAATGGGGGACATTGTCCATGTCTGGAGACATTTTTGGTTGTCACAACTGGGAGTGGAGGTGCTCCTGGCATCTAGTGGATGGAGGCCAGAGATGCTGCTAAACATCCTACAGTGCACAGGACAGCCCCCGACAGCAAAGCGTTACCTGACCTCACATGTCAGTATGTGAAGGTGAGGAACCCTGGCGTAAGCATCTAACCTGCAGGAGGAGCTGGGTCCACTCGGGGCTTCCTGACTTGCTGTGACCCTGAACGAGCTTCCAACTCCCTCTGTAAAGTGAGTGGGTAGATTATCTTCAATAATTCAAGGACCACTTTATAATTTTTGACACAGCTCTACAGCACCTATACCGTTTATTTAATATTTGTATTTAAATTGACTCTCTTTTGAAAAAACCAATGAACAGTGACCACAAAAATCTTCTATGACTTGTGCAGTTTCCCCACTATCTGAGAGTAGTGTCCCTATGGAACTGCTCATGAGCCGAAACGGTGTGTAGCAGAGAAGTGGGGCTTCCCTGGCGGCCCAGTGGTCAAGGTTCTGTGCTGCCGCTGCAGGGGGGGCGGGTTCGATCCCTGGTTGGGGAACTAAGATCCCACATGCCGCGCAGCACGGCCACAAAATTAAAAAGAAAAACAAACAAACAAACAGAAAACAAGCGGAGAAGTAATTACCTTTTCTCGCAAAAGCTAAAATCCTCTTTGGATTTCTTTCAGGTAGCGAAAACAGGTACTAATGTAGGTCTTTTGTAAAAGCAAAGTGATATACACCGTTGTGGCCTCTCCCGTTGCGGAGCACAGGCTCCGGACGCGCAGGCTCAGCAGCCATGGCTCGCGGCCCCAGCCGCTCCGCGGCACGTGGGATCCTCGCGGACCGGGGCACGAACCCGCGTCCCCTGCATCGGCAGGCGGACTCTCAACCACTGCGCCACCAGGGAAGCCCCAAATTGAACTTTTGAAAAGTGTGGGTATCGGTAAAAGAATGTTCACAGCAACCTTATTCATAACGGCCCTAAACTGAAAACAACTCAGATTTTTATCAGCAGAGTATTGGATAAACACGTCATAGAATAGAATATATGTACGAAGACATTTTAGTCAATGAAAAGGAATGAAGTTCTGATATACCTGACAGCATAGAAGAATCTAAAAAACATTATGCTGAGTGAAAGAAGCCAGTTTCAAAAAATAACATATTCTATGATTTCAAATAGATGAAGTTCTAGAATCTTCTGGGATGTTAGAAATGCTATATTTTGATAACAGTGTGGACTGCATGGGCATATATATTCCTCAAAACTCTTTGAACAGTAACACTTAAGATCTATATATAGATTTTCTCAACTTACAGCAGGGCTACGTCCCAATAAACCCATCGTAAGTTGAAAATATCGTAAGTCGAAAGTGCATTTCATACACCTAACCTACCAAACATCATAGCTTAGTCCAGCCCACCTGAAGCGTGCTCAGATCATCTTCCATTAGCCTAAAATCATCTAGCACAAAGGCTGTTTTATAATAAAGTGTTGAATACCTCATGTAATTTATTGAATACCATAGTGAAAGTGAAAGCTATGTTGGTTTACATTCACTGCCGCTGCCCAGCATCAGGAGGGCATCGTCCTGCATATCACTAGTCTGGGAAAAGATCAGGATTCAAAATGCAAAGTACAGTTTCCACTGAATGCACATTGCTCTCATACCATCGTAAAAAAGATCGTAAGTTGAACCATTTTAAGTCAAGGACAGTCCGTACTGTACTCCATGTAAGTGGCACTTCACTAAAAAAGTGAAAAAAATATTTTGGAGGTATTTTAAATAAAACAGACAAAAGTGTTTACCGAAATTTTTTTTTTAATATTAGAAGGCAATGAACACTGATTTAAAAAGAAATTTTATATCATTGTCATAAATGGAATACCAATACTCATTCATAATTGGTAGATAGCCATACAAATAGATGTCATGAGGCCAAATGGCGTCGCTAGGTTCTATTTGCTCCATACTTTTGCCAGCTGAAGGCTTCGAGCCTGAGGCTGCCTCCGTCTCTGTTAAAAAAGCAAGATTAACAAATGTCAGAGAGTGTTAAAGACAGAGAAGTACCCAACAGAGACTTTCCCCTTCACTTAATCACATGGCTTGTAAATGACATGGTAAAGGAATCACATCCCGAATGTTATAAAGGCAGACGTGTACCCCTTGGAAAGGTGCCTTGGGTCTAGCCTGGGAATAGGAATTACCGTCGGGCATGACGCTCCCAGCGGTCCTGGGAAATGCAGCACGTGTTTTCTTTTTCCCTTCGGGTTTCTTTCCCACCGCCTCCCTGCTTTAGGACATCGCCAGCGACTTTCCCAGGGGCGAGGAGTCTTTGCGGAGGCTGGAGGAGCAGGCCGGGGGCGTCATCCAGAGCAGCTCCCCTCTGGGTGCAGAGAAGATCACCAGAGAACTGGAGGAGATGCGGAATGTTCTGGAGAAGCTGCGTGCACTCTGGGAGGGGGAGGAGGGGCGGCTGCGGGGCCTGCTCTGGTCCAGGGAAGCCTACGAGCAGCAGAGGAGGCAGCTGGAGGCCGAGCTGGCAGAGTTCAGGAAGGGCCTTCAGAGGCTGGCGGAGGAGGACATGGAACCCGTGGCCAAAGCAGGGACCCAGGACGAGCTGGTGGCCCGCTGGAGACTCTACTCGGTAAGCAGTGTTTGGCAAAGCCACGGCCCAGTCCGGGTGCCGTGTGTGCCTCGGGGCATCCTCTGTGCAGTGGGGGGATCTCGCTAAGTCTCAAGCACACTGGCTCTGGTCTTCCTGGATTTTTGATAATCTCAGTGCCCCGAGCATAGTAGACAAATTGGTTGTTTGTACCTGTTTTCTGGATGAGGAAACTGAGGCCTGGAGAGATTCCACCCCGCTCCCCCCCCCACCGACATCCCCAGCATCACATGATGAGTTGGTGGGTAAATAAGAGGTGGACCGGCTCCAAGTTTGCCATTCGCTTGCCTGATGGTAGGATGTGGTGAGCACTTTCCGAGCACAGAGCAGGGAGTGTGAGGTCAGAGGCAAGGCTCTCAGTGTAGAGAAGATGAGGAACAAACATAACCAGGGCTCTTAGGAGGCCCAGCAGGTGATGCCCATCCTGGGGAGGGTGGGGGCACTCCAACCCAGACACGGTGTCCAATCGGAGCACCCTCCCCCTTCCCCACCCGTGTGCACACTCGCGAGAGGTTTGACGTGAGGACAGAGAGATTTTTCAAATAAGGATTAACGCCCTTCTGCAGTCCTTTATTTACTATATTAACTCAAAGGGCTAGCTTGTCAATTCCATTAGGGGAAAGATCTAAAAGGAAAGCCCCCAGGTCCTACCTCCACTCCAGATTGTTCTGTTTTTTCCCCTCTTCTTTCTAATGTTTGCTCATATGCAGAAATATTTGTGTGTAGGTAGAAACAAAGCATCCACGCTCTTTAACATCACTCAGCCTTGTAGGAGACCAGGTTCACTGCAATGATCAACTTTGTACAGAGGGAGTTGTTTCCCTTGTAGGATTGTCTGCCTTGGCACAAGGTAGGGGTGGTGTGGTGTGGTGGTGAAGGGCGGGGACTTTCAGATCAGACTGCCCGGGTTCGAGTCTTGGTTCCTCTCCTTGCCGATTGGTTGGCTTTGGAAGAATTACTTTTTTTTTTTTTGGCCACACCGCTCGGCTTGCAGGATCCTAGTTCCCCCAACCACGGATTGAACCCCGGCCCTCGTTGGTGAAAGCGCGGAGTCCTAACCACTGGACCGCCAGGGAATTCCTGGGGAGAATTCGTTAAATCTCAGTTAAATGTGACATGGACGTGATGATGATGAGACCTGCCTTCCGCATTCCTTATGAACCTGTGAAAACAAAAGTGCTTAGAACAGCACCTGCCAATAGCATCGGGACTCAGGGAACATATGGCTCTTAGCAGGAGTTCTAGGTGAGGGCCAAGGTCAAAGCAAGCAAACTGGCAGGGATGGAGTTTGGGGAGGGTAAGGCCTGGAAAGCCCTGCCAACACTCCCGTGTCCCGACAGCCGCCACCCGGCCACGCCCGGCTATGTTTCAGGAAGCCTTTCCCGAGGCAGGAGGCAGACCACATCCCTACAGGTGCGGCCTGTCCCACCCGGTTCAAGTGTCAATTATGACCAAGATATGACTAGCCGGAAATCAGTGAAGGGGAATTTCAGAACTTGTTCGAAGATTTCTGTTCTTAAACTAGCGTTTAGTGAGAAATACTCCTGCCCTGTACTCGGTGCCTTGTCAAGCGGGGGTGGCCCCGTTTTACCCCCGAGGGACCAGGACTGATCCAAGGCTGCGCAGCTGGGAAGGGCTGGAGGTGGGTTTCCAGGCCAGCCTGTGTCCTGCCGGAGCCCGTGCGCTTTCCACTCCCCCACCCTGCCTCCTACCAGCCAGAGTCAAGGTCAGGATCAAACTCCACATTTCCCGGGATAGCAAGAAAAGGCTGCATCCGCAGTACCTGAACGTGGCTGAGTGGAGTGGTCGGGCATGCTGGGTGGAAATACCCTCTTGCTGACAATAACTGGGTTCACGGAGCATCTTCAAGTCATTGTTTCCTTCAGTGCTGAAGGGGCAGGTTAAGGGCCAGAGGGCCCTGCTCCAATGTCAGGTCCACTATTTCCCAGCTCTGCAACTGTCAGAAAACTCTTGGCCAGAGTTTCCTTGTGTATAAAACGGGGACACGGAGAATTACTGTCTAGGACCATGGTGAGGCTTCAATGAATGGGACCACAGGGCACTCAGCACGTCGTCACTGTTCCCTAAGTATTAGTTATTTGTATGATTAGGTGCTAGTCGATGGCAAGGCTGTGAGGTAGGTGATGATAAAGAGAAAAACCTGCTCATCAAGAGCAAATATGGGGCTTCCCCGGTGGCGCAGTGGTTGAGAATCCGCCTGCCGATGCAGGGGACATGGGTTCGTGCCCCGGTCCGGGAAGATCCCACATGCCGCGGAACGGCTGGGCCCGTGAGCCATGGCCACTGGGCCTGCGCGTCCGGAGCCTGTGCTCTGCGACGGGAGAGGCCACAACAGTGAGAGGCCTGTGTACCGCAAAAAAAAAAAAAAAAAGAGCAAATGTGTTTGGGGTCACGGAGCGGGAGAGCAGGGGCTGAGCTCTCGGGGCCCCTGTCCCTCCCCTGGGGGATCGTTTTCCCCCAGGCTGGCCCACTTCCACAGGATATGCTCACCCCGGTACACACACACCACCATCCCATCTCGGAAGCTCACCTGTCCCGTCGGGTGTTGTCTGTTGCTGCAGGCCACGCGGGCGGCGCTGGCCGCGGAGGAACCTCGGGTGGACCGGCTGCAGGCTCGGCTGAAGGAGCTCATCGTGTTCCCCGAGGACCCGCAGCCCCTCGCGGGCAGCGTGGTCTCTGCCATCCAGGAGCACCAGAGGTACCGGGCGGGCCGAGGGTGGTCCTGGACCTCATGCTCAGGGCCTCTGCCCATCTGACACCAGCTGCAGAGGGGGCTTGCACCGTCTTGCTCCCTGATAACAAACAGTTCTTGTTCTTATCAACGATTGGCCATTATAGGGTCTCACTGGGCTCAGGTACTGACCCCCTTTTCGAAGTATTTTCCATTCTGCTCCCAGAAAGAGGCCTGAACTTTGCTTTTCTCCGTGCTATGTGGCCTCTTCACTTATTTCCATCAAGTCTCCTTATGCAGCTTCGCACGGGGGATGGGTTCCCTATGTAATGGCCGAAGGGGAGGGCTTTTCACTAAGCCAGCATTGTGCCCCACTTGCTGATGGCCGTGCTGATGTAAGCGCTGGACCTGACTTCAGACCAGCCCCTACCTCCCTGTCCGCCCATGGGTTCGGGCGCGGCTAGGTCTCCAGCGTCTTAGCCCAGCAAAGACCAGCAGTTCAAATACCCACCCTGTGTGGAGCTGGGCACAGTGTAAATTCAGGATCGGTACCTGTTTTTACTGCATGAGGCTCAGAGGTGTTTGGAACACAGCCCAACTGTCCCTGCCCCTGTAGCACTTCTCATCCTCCTGCCTCTGATGCAGGGGTTTTCCTCGAGAAGGAACTCAGGGACCTCCTGCCTTGCCAGGTGACTCTCACCCCACGGTGTGCACAGGCCCTACATGTGTACACCCAGAACAAGGGCCTGGGTCCTCCACAAGATGCTGAGGTGGTGGTGAGACTGAATCTCCTGTGCATAAAGTGGGCCGTGGGAGCGGGTGGCCGAGGGCTCCCTCCCCTTCGTTGCTCCCGTGGAGGTGGTAGGCGCTGGTTATCTATGACTGGGTGCTAGACATTATATCTGTACATATATCTATGTATTTTTTTGGAAATGTAGTCGATTTACAACGTTTTGTTCGTTTCAGGTGTATAGCGAAGTGATGCAGTTATACATATATATCGTTTCTTTTTCAGATTCTTTTCCATTATAGGTTATTACAAGTTATGGAATATAGTTCCCTGTGCTATACGATGGACAGTATATTGGAAAAATTATCTGTAGAAATTATTTGGGCCTCAAGTAATGGCACCCTACTCAAGAAAGTATTCTGTTTTGCTTCCGCGAGGTGCCTGGGGGCAGGCGGTACCAGCCTGGGGGCCCCATAATTCCTCTTCCAGGCTTGACTCTTTTTTTTTTTTTTTTTTTTGCGATACGCGGGCCTCTCACTGCTGTGGCCTCTCCCGCTGCGGAGCACAGGCCCCGGACGCGCAGGCTCAGCGGCCATGGTTCACGGGCCCAGCCGCTGCCGCGGCATGTGGGATCCTCCCGGACCGGGGCACGAACCCATGTCCCCTGCATCGGCAGGCGGACTCTCAACCACCGCGCCACCAGGGAAGCCCCAGGCTTGACTCTTTACCTGGTCCAGAAGCTGGGATGCAAGTCGATTCGAGGACTGGCTTACCTCCAGTGCCCTTTTATCTGGACAGCACAGGCCTCAGGGTCCCAGCCCAGTAGTCCGTAGGAGAGGAGAGTGCCCGCCCTGGAAGCAGCACAAGCTGGGCACTCTGGGTTCTGGGCAGCGGCCTTGCTCTTCCTGGGCATACTGACCCGCTCTCTCCTCTCTCGGTTCCCCCTCCACGGTGCTCACAGCATGAAAGCCAAGAGCAGCAGACTTCGTAATGCCGCGGGCGTGGACCTGTGGCGGCATTTCCAGCGGCCCCTGCAGGAGCTGCAGCTGTGGAGGGCTCTGGCCCAGAGGATCGTGGACGTCACCGCCAGCCTGCCGGACCCGCCCTCCATCCACACCTTCCTGCCGCAGATTGAGGTCCGCATGGCTCTGTCGGGAGGGCTGATGGGTGCAGCTGGGGGAGGCCACCAGCCAAGCTTAGCGTTTCAGCCGACCCCGCAGGGACAGGCGTGTCTCTGGGTCCTCCAGATGTCTGGGTGGAGCCAACTGTACCCTGTCTGGTGAGTTCTAAGTGCACAGGAAATGTCAACACTTGTAGTTATCAGCGACAAAAGTCACCGTCAGTTCTTGGGAAGGAGGTGAAGCCTGGTGCCTGGTGTGGCTCCAGGACTCTGCATGGATCTGCGCTCAGCCCTTCTCTTTAGGACCCTGCTGTAGGCAGTCCTCAGGTGGAAGCCTGAGCAGTGCTGAGAAACAGCAGGGTGTCAGGCCATTACCTTTATTGTGTGTCAATTGGGCTGCATGTGACAAGTGACAGGAAACCTGATCAGTGGTGGCTTAAAACACAGAGACGGGACTCCCCTGGTGGTGCAGTGGCTAAGAATCCGCCTGCCAACGCAGGGGACATGGGTTCGAGCCCCGCTCCGGGAAGATCCCACATGCCACAGAGCAACTAAGCCCGTGCGCCACAACTGCTGAGCCTGCGCTCTGGAGCCCGCGAGCCACAACTACTGAGCCCATGCGCCTAGAGCCCGTGCTCTGCAACAAGAGAGGCCACTGCAATGAGAAACCCGTGCACCGCAACGAAGAGTAGCCCCCGCTCACCTCAACTAGAGAAAGCCCGCGAGCAGCAACGAAGACCCAACGCGGCCCAAAAAATTAAATAATTAAACAAACAAACAAACACGGAGACTTTCAGGTTGCCCCAGAGCTGGCTTGATAGCTCAGCAGTATCTTCCAGGACCCAAGCTCTTTCCAGCTCTAAACCACGTCTGCCTTCATGGCCCCAAGGTGGGTGCCACCACTGCAAGTGTACATCCTCATCGTGTATTTGAGCTCATGCTGTATGGCTGTATATTCAGATACTTTCAGTTGACACATATGAACTTCTTCTCAGCGGCCTTTAAAATGGTTCAGTAAAGCCGTCACTTGAAATGGCTGCAGAATATTCCATGTCATTTTTTTTTAAAGTTTCTGCACTTAGATTGTTTAGGTTCTTTCCAATTTTCACTGCCATAATCAGCATATTTTGATTATCTATGTACATGGATTTTTGTTTCCATTGCTAGCATTCTCCTCATTTTACTGATGAGGGACTGGGGCCAGGGAGAAGTTAGGGAGCTTGTTCAAGTTCAGGCTGCTCAGGAGAGCAGAGCTGGGGGCAGAATGGTGGGTTCTAGACTCTTGTCTAATGTTCTTATCCACGTCTTCACTCTGGCTGCTGAGAATAGGTTTGTGAGGCGTTCAGAACACTTATTATCATTTGACTGTTGAGAAGAGCAAATGCCCCAGAGGGGAAGCCACTTGCTGGATGTGACACAGCCATTAAGTGACAGGGCCGGCTTCGACCCAGACCTGTCTAACTTTCCCCACTGCGTCACAACTATATTTCATCCTGTCCTTCCCACTAAGGCAGAAAGCAAACCGGGACCTCCTCGAAGCAGGAGAGAGGTCCTGTCTTTCTAGAGTATGACCCAGGACTCCCAGTGTGGGAATTTCACGGAGCAGTGGGTTGGAACACTTGGGGCCAGGACTTTGGTTTATTCACGTTTGGACGCTGTTTGCTGGCTGGGAGTATGTCTTTCATCACTCCCACCGGCGCACCTGGGCGGGATGGATTTCACAGGCCAGGGCTCAAGCTGCCAGCTCTCTCTTTTCTCAACTCAGCTCCTGCATCTAGCCTCAGAGCAGCCTGTGGATCTGCAAAGCTCCAGCCAAAACCTGGGCGTGGCTGGTGTATTAGTTCCCCGGGGCTGCTGCAACAAAGCACCAAAGACTGGTGGCTTAAAACAGCAGAAGTTCATTCTCTCCAAGTTCTGGAAGCTGCAAGTCCAAAGTCAAGGTGTCAGGAGGGCCTTGCTCTTCCCAGTGGCTCTAGGGGAGAATCCTCCTTTACCTCTTCTAGCTTCTGGTATTTGCTGGCAGTCGCTGGTGTTCACTGGCTTGTCGGTCCATCACTCTGATCTCTGTGTCTGTCATCACGTGGCCGTCTTCTCCCCATGAGTCTTTTTTTTTTTTTTTCCACCATATCTTTTTTGAAGGATACAATTCAACACATAACAGTCGGTTAAATAATAATGGCTGAGAAGATCTGTCTTTTATGGTGTGTTCACTGTGGGTCCTGCAGTACGTTAAATGCTTTCTAGGCAGTTAAGCCTCACGGCAGCCCCGTGACCTAGGGTGTGACTACCCCTAATTTACCGATGAGAAAACCGAGGCTTGGAATTGCCCAAGTTCTCCCAGTTAGTATGGAATCCAAACTCATGATTGCAACTCCCCAGCCTAAATTCTTAACACTCGTGATATTGTGTCTGAGTCTGGCGAAAAGGGGGTGAAGGTGACTCCCTACAGCTAGAGGCTTGACCTCTGTGTAGCTAATTGCAAACCACACACCTGGGCTGGGGTCTTAGTTCTCCCTCTCCCAGCCCCATGCCCAGCTCAGCGTCTCTGTAACATCATCAGATATCAAATGGAAGGACTCTGGCCAGCTGAAGACCAAACCCCTGGCCTCCAGGGCCCCTGTGCCCTCAGTTAGAGAAGCAAGAGGTATTTGTCCCCAACAGCTTGTTCATCAGCAGGAGCCTGAAGCGGGGAACAAGGCTTTGGGGGCAGGAAGAGTGCATGTAGGCTGGGAATGTGGTCAGGGGAGGCTTCCTGGAGGAGGTGGGGCCTGGGCTGTGCAGAGTTCAGGCTGCCTGCTTAGGAGCCAGCTGCCCATTACACAGGGCTTCTGAGTCCCCTTTTCCTCCCCTCTCTGCCTGGTGAGCTCCTACACGTCACGACTTCACTCAGGTGCCACCTCCTCTGGGAAGCCTTCCAGAATTTCCTCTGGTCATGATCCCATAGGCCCTTAGCCCCTTCGAAATGTCCCATACACCAACTGGGGGATGGCCCACTGCTGTCGGTGATAGAGGATCACTGAGTAGAGGATCAGACTGGTTAGTTTGGGGTTCGGCTGCAGTGTGGACGGTCGATTTCGGGGGGCGGCTGGGAGGCAGCAGGCGGTCAGGAGCTTCTGGGGTTCAGGTGAGCACAGTCAGTGGTGGTGGATGGAGAGGGGACGGATTTCCGGAACACGTAGGAGGTAGAATTCTTGCTCAGGCTTTGGTAATAAGATGGATGTGGAGGTAAGAGAGGAATCAGATTGACCCTGCCATTCAGGGCCTTCTACCGCCCTCCTGCCCGCCCGTTTCTCCTTACGTTTGCTGCTTCCTTGGAAACCAGCACCAAGGCCCAGCCTCCTGAGCAGGCACAGCCAGAACAGGTGGGCTCCTGGCCCCGTCTCCAGCCTCATCCTGCCCTGCGGCTCACGGAGGCCCTGTCTCCCCTAGGCGGCCCTGGCGGAAAGCTCCCGCCTGAAGGAGGAGCTGACAATGCTGCAGCTGGAGAAAGACCTGCTGGGCGGCATCTTTGGCCAGGAGAGAGCCACGGCCCTGCTGGAGCAGGTGGCAACTTCCGTGAGGGACAGAGACTTACTGCACAACCGGCTTCTGCAGAGAAAGAGCAAACTGCAGGTGAGCCCCGCTGGCGGCCCTCAGCCGTCGACCCGGCCCTCCAGGAAGGGCAGCCCTGCATCCTGACCCCAGCTCTGCCACTGGCCACCACGTGGCCCTGGACATATCGCTTTGTCCCCCACGCCTTCAGGCCCCTCATCTATCATCTGGGTAGGATTATGGCGCGATCCTTCTCACCTGTCTGCCTCCCACCTCTGCCCCCAAATTCCCTTCTTCACCGATCAAGTCGAACTGTTTTCTGCAAAGAGCTGGGGACTGTCAGATAAGAAGACGCAGAGAAAAACACTTGTAAACTTTAAACCACTGGAGAGCTGGGAGCTAGTATTATTAGGGACACTTCTAAACGGCCACACGAAATCAAAGACATAACATGGGATGTTGTGGCCAGTTTCTTTTAGGTAACAAATGTTTGCTGAGCATCTAATAATGATGATGATGAAAGAGATGGTCTCTGGGGCACTGACCAGGGGCCTGGCACCTGCTAAGAGCATTACATCCCTGGTCTGATCTAATCCACAGAGCAAACATTTAGCAAACATTTGAGGGTTCGCAGGGCAAGTGGTCTCTGTTGCAGCTTCTCAACTCTGCCGCTGTAGCATGAAAGCAGCTGTAAATGAATGGGTGTGGCTGTGTTCTAATAAAACTTTATTTACAAACACAGGCCCCTGCTGGGACTTGGGGTGTGTGGTAGGAGATGTAGTTTGCCAGCCCCTGTTCTAGAGGCAGAACAACTGTTAGGTGAGGACACTGCGGTCCTCAAGGAGGGGAGTCAAACACCCTCAAGGGCTCCAGGAAGGCTTCCTGGAGGGGGCGGCGCCTGAGTGAGTACGAGCCAGCCAGGGGGAGGCTGGAGATAGAGCAGCTAGTCTGTGAGTGTCAGGTTGTACCACAGGGAGCCTGAGAAGAAAGCTGATTTGTGTGCTGCCTGTTCTGTCTCCGCAGAGCTCACTCGCTCAACACAAAGATTTCGGAGCTGCTTTTGATCCCCTGCAGAGAAGGCTCTCAGACCTCCAAATCAGGGTCCGCGCTGAGAATGGGCTTCAGCGGGACCTTCCTGGGAAACAGGCCCAGCTTTCGAGGTTGCAGGTAAGAGGTCTGTCGGGCCTGAGTCACCTCTACGCAGATACTCAGCTGTGCCTAGAAGCAGCCCCCTGCAGTAACAGTAACCAGCAAAGCAGCGGCCAGCCCGAGCCAGATATTTAGACCCTCCCCTGAGAACTGACCTTTCATCTCAGATGAATCTCTGCTGATATACCTGATGGTTCCTGGCCTCAGCAAGGCCTTAAGCACCTCCAAATGGCTGATTCTTGAGTCTAACAAAATGATAGGCTGTCCTTTTGCTTACTCCATGGTTCCAAAGTCTAACGTGAATATTTACTTTTAAAGTTGCTTCACTAAGTGTTCCTGATGAGTCCAGAGGCCTTCAGTTGAATAAATGACTTGGGGATTAAGAATAAATGTTTGAAAACACACTGGACTCTACGTAGGTTGATCATGAATAATTGTTGGCTACATGAGGAGCTTGCCGGTTTTTAAAATGCACGTGAAACAACAATTATCTTTTTAAAACCCAGGCACAGCTCATACATAACTGGGAATGTTCTTTGGAAGGTATGAAAAACGATGCATTTGGGGCTTTAAAACTAAAGCGGAGATGTGATTTTTCATATTAAGAGGTGGTCATCAAGTATAAGTCCAGACGTGAGTTTGTCCCCCAGAGATGCCTTCTGGTCTTTAGCAGTTTATTTTCATGGTGTCTCAGAATGTTTTCATCTCATTTTTAAAATTCTCACCAGTCCTGAGGATGGGCCCATCAGACAGCCATATGGTGCGGTGGATGGAGAGGGGGAGCCCCACGGTCCCGGGACCCTCCCAGTCTCTCCCAATCGGAGCCCCCGCCCTGGTCAGCTTCCACAAGGAGAAGCGGAAAGCGTGCTCTACTCATTCCTTCCTCTCCTGCAGGGGCTACAGGAGGAGGGGCTGGACCTGGGGGTGCAGATGGAGGCCATGAGGCCTCTCGTCCAGGGGAACTCCCACCACCAGCACAGAATGGACCAGCTCTCCTCTGACCACCAGACCCTGCACAGGTCTCTGGAGGTAAGGGGCCGGCGGAGGGTCTGTGCTGTGACAGAGACATCGGACACTCCTGGGGACTTTCTCCCTCTTTTCTTCCTTCGTTCCTTCCAACCCTTCTTTTTCTTTCTCCCTTCCTTTCTTCCCTTCCTCATTCATTCAGGAGCACCTCAATTACTGAGCACCTCCTGTATGCCAGGCAGTGTTCTGGGCTCTAAGGATTGAGGCAGCGCGAGCGGGACAGCCAAGGCCCCTGCTCTCCTGGGTTTAAGTTCTGGTGGGTAGATGGGCAACGGAGTCAGCAACAAGTTAAGCATACCATTCCACATGTGCCGGAGGCCAAAGCACGGACCAGGCTGCACACGCGCAGCAGTCCCCGTCCTTTGCGGCGGCAACGCCAGGTTGAAAGGTGGGTCCTGGTGGCCGTAAGCCCCGTATGCAGTGCCCTCTAGTGGCCACCTGGATCTTGCTGGGGTCCACGCAGGATCGATGCCCCTTCGGTGGTGGGACGGCCAGTAGGTGTGGGTAGTGGGATGGCTCCTTCAAAACTGGCCTGAGGACAAGTTGAGATGCAGGCTCCAGCCCCACCCTGACACTGATTTAAATGGCGTCCTGGGTCTGCATTTGTCACAAGTGCCCCCGGCGTGCAAAGCCAGCTGTCAGGCAGCCGCAGCTCAAGAATGCTAGTCTAAGGCAGGGTTCTCCACCCTTCCGGACCCTGCATGTCCTATGTTAATAACAAATATTCCTGACATCTTCTTTGCAATCCTGAATCATAGTGTTACCTGCACAATTTTAAAATTTAATATAACGCTTTTTCTCTTATGAAAAAGGGAAATAAAAGGAGAGTAATTATAATAAAATAATGCCTTATAATAACCTATAATGGAAAAGAATCTGAAAAAGAAAATATATATATATATGTACATATAACTGAATCACTTTGCTGTACACCTGAAACGTTTTATATCAACTATACTTCAATTTATAAAATAGATAAAATTTATTTTTGAATAAACCACTGGTGGCGCAGTGGTTAAGAATCCGCCTGCCAATGCAGGGGACATGGATTTGAGCCCTGGTCCGGGAAGATCCCACATGCCACGGAGCAGCTAAGCCCACGCGCCACAACTACTGAGCCTGCGCTCTAGAGCCCGTGAGCCACAACTACTGAGCCTGTGCTCTAGGGCCTGCGAGCCCTAGAAAGAATCACAAAGAATCACAAGGACCTAAACTGAGAATCACAGCAAGAGAGGGGACCACAGACCCTGGGGTCTGACTGGCCTGTGGTTGGCTGAGAGGGAGGGGCTTCGAGGGTCTCAGGCTGGGTGACCAGGAGGACAGAGAATGGTTACTCTGCTGGATACAGCACCCACCTTTTGTGGAGACAGAGATGAACAAGGTCCCAGAGAGCTGAGCCATGATTGACTCACGGGAGGGGAAACAAAGCAAGACCATTTGAAAGACTTTTTATCAAAGTATAATCATATACAGAAAAGTGAACCTCTAATTATGCCGCTTAATGCATTTGTAAAAACAAAAAAATCTGCGTTACCAGCACCCAGATCACAACACAGAACAATACCTGTCCTCGTGCCCCCTCCGGTTGCTGCCTGACACCTGCGAGTAACCCTGACCTTCGACTTGGCATGGCATCGACTGGGTTTGCCTGATTTTATACGTTACTTCAAATGAAGACAGCATATTGCATTTTGTTTCTGGCTTCTAGGTCTCCACGTGATGGCTGTAAATCCATCCATAACGTTACACTAGGTTGCTGTGTACATTGTTCATTCTGGCTGCGGCAGAGGTGACATATTCCATCCTGTGAATGTACCTCAGTGCATTTATCCATCTACCATTGACAGGCACTTGGGTAGTTTCTAGTCTGGGGCTCTCACAAGTAACAGCACACACGTGCCTTTTGGTGAAGATATGTTCACATCTGATGGGTTACATGCAGGAATGAAACGGTTGGGTCATAGGCATGCCTGTGTTGGGTTTTAGTAGATACAGACCTATGGTCTTCCCAAGTGGTTGTACCAGTTTACGCCCAAACCCGTGACGGACGCGAGCTCCCATTGCCCACACCCTCACCCAGACCTGGTACTTTCCATAAAAGTAGGACAGGCATATAGGCACTTAAAACCAGAGTCGGTCTTTCTGGGGTAAATTCCTTGCGCTGTGCAGAAGAGAAGACCAACCCCTCATGTTCTTGGCTGGATGGGGAGCCCTGGGGGCCACCCTCCCCTGGGGCTGCGGCAGGGCTGAGGGTCCTGCAGGGTGAGGTCTCAGCCTGGGTCCCCCGGGGCTGTACTGCAGGACCTTGTGGACACGTGCCGGCAGAGCGTGCGAGAACATTGCACCTTCAGCCACGAGGTTCTGGAGCTGCGACAGTGGATCTCCGTGCTCACGCAGAAGCTGGAGGCCCACCGTGTGGACACGGGCCCATGGGATGCCCAGTCCCGAGAGGTCGATGTCGAGGTAAGAGGGCTCTCCCCACAGAGAGATTCTGTCCCCCGCATCCCAAAAAAGCAGGTTTGGGGAGCAGAGACCCCCCCTCCCCATTACCTTACTCTGTGTATGTGTGTGTGTGTGTGTGTGTGTGTGTGTGTGTGTGTGTGTGTGTCCTTCAGAAGCTGCTGGACGAATTCCCCGCAAAGGAGGCCCAGCTGCCCCTGATTGAAGCACGCGGCCGGCTGGTGATGGAGAAGTCTTCTCCGGAGGGGGCTGCTGTGGTCCAGAAGGAGCTTCAGGAGCTGGTGGAGTCTTGGGGGGCCCTGAGGCTGCTGAGGGGAAGCCTTCTGAGGTGAGAGGGCTCCCGGCTCTGCGCCTGGTCTCGGGCAGCCCCCTTCCCAGCCAGGGAGAGCTCAGCCGCGCTCCTAGAACAGATGGCTGGGGTCTGGGTGCCCGGTGTGGCGCCAGCTGCCTCCAGGCATCTCCAAGCAGTTCTAAGTAGAGGCACTAAGAGCGAGGAAACGCCTCAGCTTGGGAATTAGCCTCCAGCCCCTCCTGGCCTGGGCCTTACCTGCATAGATGGGTATGTGCACCTTGATGACTGTAACGTGAGCCTCTAGCAGGAAACTGGAGCTGCAGGTGCCCTGGGGAGGTTCTGACAAACCCGAAGGACAGGCGTGGGCTTGTGAAGACCGGAAGTCGACTCCCACAGCCTGGTGCCCTGATTCTGTTCCTTCTCCCGTGACCCGGGGAGTCCCCATCCCATCACCACGCTGACTGGGCTGGTTTGTCTTCTCAGCCTCGTCAGGAACCGGCAGCTACAGAGGGTGGAAGTGGATTCGGGGAAGAAACTGATTTTCACCAACAACATCCCAAAGACTGGGTTTCTCATCACCCCCATGGATCTTATTTTCCGACACCACCGTCAGGTGAGTCCGTCTAGTGGGGCTTCCGGGGAGGGACCAGATCCCCAGTCAATTGATGGTGGGAAGCTGTCTCCAGCAAAGTCCCTTCCCTGCCTGGGGCCATATGCTCCGCTCAGGACTGGACCATGTCCCATCTCAAGTGAGCCTGCCCGGTAGTGGCACAAGAGCTCCCTGTGGAACTCTGAGACCCAGGGGTCCCCACTAGGGAAGGTCCCAGGCATCCCTCGGGCAGACAGGCCCTCACCCTCAGAAACCCCAGCTACTGCCTTTGCAGGGAGGAGTGTCGGGGTTGGAAGCTTCCTGCTGACCCCAGATGCAAACGGAAAGCACACAAGATGGGTACTTTTTGTGCCCTAAACTGTATTTTGTAAAAAGAACTAACCTATCTACATAGTATCATCCATCCCTTCCCTTGAGTGGCTTTAAAAAACGAAACCGCGTTGAAAAGAAATCCATTCCTTTTTCTTCAAAGACAACACATCCATTCAGTTGTTTTCCCATTCATTCTTTCACTTCCCCATCCAGAAAGCACTTCTGACTGTTACTATGTTCTGAGGACTGTGCTTGGAGCTGGGACACAGCTGTCAATAAAACAGAGACACTTCCAACCCTCAGAGAACGTAGAATCCAGCACAGAGCATGTGCCACCAGATCGTGTTAAAAGATTCTGATTCAGCAGGTCTGGGCTGGGGCCCGGCACTCTGCATTTCTACAAGCTCCCAGGAGATGCTTAGGCTCCTGGGCCTCGGAGCACGTACGTTTTGAGGAGCAAGGAAATGGGAACCACAAGGCAATAGAATAAGGGTTTACGGAACATGCGTTTCTCGGAGGCAGAGGGGCCAGGCGCTATGGCAGCCTGTTGCAGAGTGATGTGACCTGGGGTAGCGAAGCCCTCCTGGGAGAAAGGAAATGTCGGGGGATCCTCACGGCCGAGTGGGAGTCAAGGAGAGGAGTGGAGGGGGTGCATCCCACGCAGAGGAGGCCATGTGTGCAAAGACAGAGGGAGAGGGCACCGGCGCCAGGGGCCGAGAGCTCGGAGGATGGGGCAGGTGGCACGGTCTGCAGAGCCAGGCAGAGCCAGAATCTGAGGCTCTCAGGCCACATCAGGAGTGTGAGAGGCCACTAAAGTGTATAAGAGGCTCAGCTGAGTGGTCTTGCATTTTAGATAGATCGCTCTGGCCGCATAGCCTGGAGGGGGACAAAAGTGGCAGAAGGTGACCACTGTTATAGACATTCTGGTAAGAGATGATGCTGGCTGTCTCCAGGAGACCAGGGAGGTGACAGTGAGGAATGTCCTTGGCCCCTAAACATGGCCACATTGAGTAGAGATGCATTCCTCATCCCCCCCGACCCCTAGGTGTCTCTTATCACCGTTTGGGCATCCTTGGCCCCACCCCTCTGCTCAGATGGAATCCCCAGGACATGTGGCTAGTGGACTGTTTTCAAAAACGCTGATGTGTTGGTCGTGCTGTACCTTCCCGCAGACAAATGTGCTTCAGGAGGAGGAAGCCAGCTGTGAAGATTTCTCCCAGCTCCTGAGGAGCTTTGAGCACTGGTTGCAGGTGGATAATTCCAAGTTGGTTAGAATCATCGCCATGAGAACTGCCACCGCCAAGGACCTGAGGACCAGAGAAACAAAACTGCAGGTTTGTTCCCAAGGAAAGGCCCTGTTTCCGAAGGATTTGCCCCTAGAGATGTGCTTGTCGCCAGGGAGTTCTAAAAACAGGAGCACATACATAGCCCTTGAGCTGTTCTGGCTTGTGTATAAATAATAGTTTTTAAAACTTTTTTGCCTCAGGGCTTCCCTGGTGGCACAGTGGTTAAGAATCCTCCTGCCAATGCAGGGGACAAGGGTTCGATCCCAGGCCGCGGAGCAACTAAGCCCGTGTGCCACAACTACTGAGCCTGCGCTCTAGAGCCCACAAGCCACAACTATTGAAGCCCACGCGCCTAGAGCCCGTGCTCCGCAACAAGAGAAGCCACCGCAATGAGAAACCCGCGTGCAGCGATGAAGACCCAACGCAGCCAAAAATACATAGATAAATTTGTAAAAAAAAGAAGAAGAAAACTTCTTTGCTTCAAATATTTTAGAAGAACCATCCATTCATTCATCTCTTCATTCAGCCTACTGCTGCAGTCCCCAACTTGGAAAATATCACCACTAATCACAATTCTTTTATCGGTTAACTCTTGCTATGGAACAAGCCATCCAACAGTTTGTAGCTTAAGAGAGCAACTGTTTATTTAATTCATGATTCTGAAGTTTGGCAATTCAGACTGACTGAGGTCAGCTGGGCACTGCTTCTGATCTTGGCTGGGTGCCCTTATTTGTAGACCAGCAGGGTGGCTGTCCTCTGGAGCTTGGTGGGCTATTCGAGATGAACACGAGGTGCACCACACACCTCTTATCCTCCTGCAGGGCAGCCTGGGCTTCCCAGAACAGAGGCAGGGTCTGAGAGAGCGAGAGAGGGCATGCAGGGCCTTTTCAGGCCTAGGCTAGAAACTGGCACATCGTTTCCCCTGCATTCTGTTGGACAAAGAAAGTCACGAGGCCGGCTCAGATTCAAGGGGAGAGAAAATAGACTCCACCTCTTGATGGGAAATGTTGCAAAGTCATATTGCAAAAGGCGTGGATGTGGCAGGGGGCTGGAGGGATAATCCATCTACCGCAAATCTTTCTCCTTCTCCCACATCGAGTTAGTCGCCAAGCCCTTCTTGATTCCACCCCCTGGGTTTTTGTCGTTTGTTTCCTCACTACCACTGTCTTAATCTAGGCATTTATCATTTTTGACCTTGACTATGACAATAGCGTCCAAGCTGGCCTCCCTCCTTCCTGTTGGGTCCGCATCTCAGTAATGGCTCATTCTGTAGCCAGAGTGACCGTTCAGAATCCTAAATATGACCTTGTCTTCCCCCAGTGAAAACATTTCAGTGTAGAGTTCAACCTCCAGAGTTTATCACGCAGGGCCGTATTCTGTGGGCTGCCTCTTAAGTGAAATCTGAACGGCTCCTCCGGACCAACCAGGTGGGACCTCCTCGGCCATTTGGAAGGCACACGTGACCCTGTCTTTCTCCCTCTAGGAGCTGGAGGCTCGGGTACCAGAAGGTCAGCATCTCTTTGAAAACCTCCTTCGTCTCAGGCCAGCAAGGGGGTCCTCAGATAAGCTGGAGGATCTGCGCTACCGGTGGATGCTCTACAAGTCCAAACTAAAGGACTCCAGCCACCTGCTTGTACGTGCTAAGGATGCACAGGTCCCAGGCCCTGGGGAGACATAGCTGGGCCCGCATCCACTCTGCCCCATGCCTCCACAGAACAGGCTGAGGGGACCACTCAGAGAGAGGAGACGGAGACTCATGGGTCCTAGGCGCGTGACTTGCAATTTGTCATTTGGCCCTCCTGCCACCCATTGAGGCTGGAGCTCCAATAACAACGGCTTTGCTACTTACCAACCTGAAACCGTTATGTGCATCGTCCCATTCAGTGCTTACAGCAGCCCTCTGCCAGAGTAGTTGCATTTCCAGCCTTCAGAGTGGGGCTGAGACTGAAGAGTTAAAAAACTCACCCAAGTCCACATGGCTAGGAAGGGGCAAAGCCAGCACTAAACGCACCCTGGTGTTGGAGGCATGACAGAGGGAACGCTGGAGTGGGACCTGCGATCTAGGCCCCCTCCTCCACTAACCTGCTTTGTGACATTGAGGAAGCACCTTCCCCCTAGGCGCCCCCAGGTCTCACACAAAACAATAACAATAGCTAAACTCATAACAGCCTTTATTAAACGCTATGTCCTCATTATGGTCTTATAATGAAGGCACCGTTATTATTCCCTGAGAACTGATGGGGAAACTGAGGCACGGGGGTTAATCCAAAGACAGGGTGGGTGGCCTCCTGGAGCCCTTTAGGCCCTCAGACCCCAGACTCCAAGCTTTGGGGCTGCAGCTTTTCTGGCCCTGAAACAGCCATGTCGGCCACTAGGTGTCACCCCAGCCCCAGCCAGGTCAGCACGCCCGTGGCCCTGGCCCAGGGCTTCCCAGACAGGATCCCCACCTGGGCCCCATGCGCGTTAAAAAGCTCATTAAGTTGAATCACCCGCTGGTTCAGCCTGTCCAGATGACCACAAGTTTTAAAGAAACACTCCCCTGACTAAATGAATATTCCATTACAGGCTCTGCTGGGATTTGAGTTTCACTCACTTAACTTCGTTGTTTTTTTTTTCCCTTTTCCTCTCCTTACCTAAAATAACAGACGCAGAATTCTCCAGGGGAGCCGACTGGATTCCAAAAGGTACGGTGTCTGCCATCTGCTCCACACAGCTATAGGGCAGGGCATTTGGAGGGTTGCTGGGCCTGTGATGCTGGGGCAGGACCCCTGGGCTTTCTGGAAGGTTCCATGAGGTCTGAGGGACGTTTCTGGGGAATCGGCTGCACTGTGCTGGCCCCCCGGGGGTCCTTGCTCTCAGGGATGCACAGTGTTCTCAGCTGTGACAGGACACGGGAGGAGTGAGCAGGGACACTGCTGTGACAGCAGTCGTAAACTGGGACGGTCCCAGGAAACCTGGGCCACTCCGGGTCACTGGACCTCGCGACCACCTGAGTAGTAGACGGGCATCCGGCGGGGGGGGGGGGTGGGGGTGTGGACAAAAGAGGAAGGGGTGAAGCGCTCAGAGCCCCTCCTGTGGGGCTTGCAGGCCAAAGCAACGACAGTAACAGCAGTAATCGTAGTAATAATGAGGAATAAGAATTATTACTCTACGTGTTGACCCTCCAGTGTGTGCCAGGTTCTGTGCCAAATCGCGGTGAGGGCGTTTCACTTAACTGTCCCCTAGACGCCCAGCAGGCATCGCTACCGCCATGTTAAGCGTGAGGCAAACAAGGGAAGGCAAGAAGGAGTGACATGTCCAGTCAAGGCGCACGGCTCCTGGGTGGCCTCTGGCCTCTGCCTCCTAAGCCCACACGTAACCATCCACGCTGTGCCTTGGAGAAAGCATCCCTGGGGGCTGGAGGCTCTCCCCGCTTCTGGAAAAGTCCCGTGTAGATTGGTGTCCCCGGCGCCACCTTTGCTGAGAGCACGCTTGTTGTCCTGACAAGCGTTGGCTCATGACGTGAGCCCGCAGCACGCTCTGCTCCAAAGAGCCCCGGGGCCACGAGATCTCTCGGGCCCTGCAGTCTGTGTTCCCAGGGGCTCTGTCCACCTGGACTTCTTGGTCTCCAGCTGGTGTTCATGTCTCCATCTGTGGGACGGCAGGTGTCCCCGGGACTGGCTGGGGCAGTCACAAGACCAATGCTGTGCTCTGGGCCTGGCGTCCACCAGCTTTGCGGCCTCGGGCAAGTTGCTTTGACTCTTGGGGCTTACTTTCCCCATCTGTAAAATGGAACCATCAGTGCCGACTTTATTTACTTCATGAGTGAATTTTGAAGATCATATGAACTGTTGTTCGTTCTTTAGAGGAGACCGGAAGCCCTGGTTTTCCCCCCTGATTTAGAAGAACAGAGGGCCTCCTCATGAAGTAGGGGAGCACATCAGGAAGGCAGCGTGGTGCACACAGCCCAGCCTGTGACTCCTGGTGGTACAGGGGGGCTCAGGGCCCGGTGTCCAGGCTGTCTCCAACGCCTGCTCTTTAAGCCACTCTGGTTGGGAGCCCCCATCTATGTAGCTCCCAGGCCAGAGTCCAGGGGCAGTCATGTCTGGATCCTGTGGTGTTTTTGAGTAGGGGGGCGCTTGGCTGGCTGACACCAGCCCTGCAGTGCAGACTCAGGTCCCTGGCAGCCTGAAACCGGTTCATGTGGGGTGTTCACAACCCTAGGTTCATTGACCGGCTCCTCATTCGTTCATTTCACAGATATGTACTGAGCACTGACTTGGTACCAAGCACCGTTTCAGGTACTTGGGATAGCTCACCAGAGCAAAGGCCTGCTCGGGGAGTGCTGGGTGGAGGGGTTTGGGAGAGAGGCTCACACCCACAGCCGGTGTTGCCCGCACGATGTCGAGTCTCTGGCCAGGGACCGCCCAAGGACAGCAGTGGCTTGAGGTCTTTACAGTTACAGGTTTGATCTTATCTATGACTGTCCCACGTTGGGCACAGTTTCGTGGGATATGCAAAGCAGGCAGACTCTAAATGGCCAAAAAAAATCTTATTCAGGCTTCATTTAGAAACAAATGGATGTGTGAAAGTTTGAGTTCAGTGCTGGCTGGCTTTTGAGCTCATGGGTCTCGGCCCCCTGTGAAGAAGCAAGCAGCTCGGAAGCCAATCTACAGAGGCCATCTGGGGTTCCTTTATATGAGCTTGTTTCAGCACAGATTTCTGGGTCCCACATCCAGAGTTTCTGATGCATTAGGTCTGAGGGGGGGGCGCCCTAGGATCTGCATGTCCATCGAGCTCCCAGATGACGCTGTTGCTGCTGGCCCGGGGACCAGACTTTGAGAACCGCTGCTGTACGCTCTGGATCTGAGTCCAGGATCCACCATCAGTGTGTGTGACCGTTGGCGAGTCACTTAACCAGGGTTTTCCAAGGAATAAAATGCGGGTCCGCTGAACTAACAGTTCTTAAAGCAGCAGATTCTTAATTGCCATGTAAATGAGGACCGAGGAGAGGTCTGCAGTCACTGCCTCTGCTTCCCTTCCTGAGGGCAGAGGGATAGCGCCGCTTCTGGGGGGAGCAGTGGGGGGGATCCTCCTGCTGGTGCGGCTCTGGTGTTGTTTGGCTGGGAGGGGTGCACACATGCGTGTGGGGGGCTCTGCACACACACACGCAGGTCTGACAGGTAGAAAATAGGTGCTGTTTTCCGAGGTTGTAATCTTGCCAACTTAAAAACATTCCATATATTAGTTTTAGTCCAAAGGGAAGGGGGGAAAAAAAAGAAAACCCTGCCCCAAAGCTAATTATTTATGAGCAGTTGGCTCTCCACACTTTTTTTCTCTCCACACACCAAGCCACTGAAAGCTCCAACTACGTCAGTGGCTTCAGCCTCCTTGTTTATATAAACAGAATAATTAAGATTTATTAAATTTGCAGCTGCCTACACACTTGCCGGCTCGGTGCCACCGGATACGTCTGCTTGAAGCAATCAGACACATGAAATGTCATTGCTTTTCGAGCTGCTGTTGGGCTGTGAGTCGACTGAACTCCTGCGCTGGTACAGGGAAGTGGTCCTACCTGAGACAGCCTGTTAGTTGAGGAGCAGATTTGCCAATGCTTGCCTTTGCCGGCGTGCACTAGGCAGGCCCACATGCCCGTGTGCAGGCATGGAGAGCAGATTCCTCCCGGGCATCCCATGCTGTGGCCTCTGGGTGATGGATCCAGATGGTGAGAGACTCGAGAGTGGCATTTTATTCACAGGTTTTAGACTCATAATTTTTCACATTTTCACCTCTCGGGAATGGGGGTGTCCTATTACAATCTAGTTTTTCCAGCGAAGACTGGGGCTTACTTTTCTCTGCCACCCGGGACACTTTCCACCTGAGATTTCTTTAAATTAAAATCTCTCCTTGGAGGTTGAGTTTTGTTTTCCATTGGACCACACTGATTGTGTCGATTTAGATGACCCACCTCTGGGAGCTCTGGACTGAGGTTCAAATTCTCAGGGGAGACTTTATTTCCTGCCCGCACCCAGTGCCAAGATAAGACCTGGGATTTCCTTGCTTCCCCTTTCGGTGGGGCGGGATTAACCCTCGGTTCCCCCCGGACCCTGAACGCATAGCCCCGTGTGGCCCCGGCATTATGTGGGATCTCCAATCAGACGCTCCATCTTGGTTGTTGGGTCTCTTTCTTTCTTAGCGGTGTGTAAACTAGTGCTGTACCTTACATTCAGCGTGCTAGAGCAGAAGAAATATTGTAAGACCAAGTCTCAGAACTCACTAAATCTCTTAGTGAGTTCTCCACGTTAGGCAATAACTTTCTCTCACTATAGCTGTGCTTTTTTTTTCTTCTCATTTATTAGTTCACTTTATTATTCATTCAATAGCTATGCTTTTAAAAATTCATCACTATTAACCAGAGTTCATAGTTAACATTAGGGTTCACTTTTTGTGTTGCACCTTCTATGGGCTTCGACAAATGTCTGATGACGTTGCAGTGTCACGCAGAATGGTGTCACTGCCTTAACCTTCTCCCAGCTCTTCCTCTATCCCTCTCCCCTCCCCCAGAGCCCCAGCAGCCACTGATTTTCTTACTTCTTTCACTTAGCAACATGCACTTGAGTTTCCTCCATGCCTTTTTGTGGCTGATACTTCATTTCCTTTTACACAGAATAACATGCCATTGTAGGCAGGTACCATTTACAGTCTCTTATAGCCTTTTCCGCAGTCCAGGATCCAACCTAGGACCACATGTTACGTTCAGTCATCACACCTCTTTAGTTTCCTCTAAGCTGGGACCAGTCCTCAGTTTTTCTTGACCTTGACCTTCTTGAGGACAGGCCAGATATTCTGTAGAATGTCCCTCACTTTGGGTTTCCCCAGTGTTTCCCTGCTCTGCGTTTCTGGAAAGCATATCCCAGAAGTGATGCTGTGTTCTTAGTGCGTCTTATTGGGAGACACGTGGTATTGATACACGCCCGCATTGGTGATGCTGATTCTGATCACGTGATGAAGGTGATGAGTGCCAAATTTCTCGCCTGTGAAACTGCTCTCATTTCTTTTATACTTAATGAGAACTAACTGCTCGGAGACCCTAGAAATACAGTGCCTCTTTCTTACAGGGTCACATCCACCGGGTTCTCCGGGGCCTCTTTCCCTCTCACGACTCACTCTCTCCCCAGCAGTTCCTTCCTGCCGTGGCTTTGTTCCCCGACTCTAGGCCTCTCTCTCTCTCTGGTCCACCTCTGGTCTGGGTCTCCTTCTAGCTTCAGTGCCAAGGCCCGAGCCTGTGGGATGTTTATCCCGGAGACTCCTCGACTCAGCGTGTCTAAAGCTGACCTCACCGTATTCCCTGTGTCCAGCCAAACCCCGTTCCCCATATCGGCAAAGCATCCTCACTACCCAGTCTTCCAAGCTGGATGCCTCTGGGTCACCCTAGACCCTCACTGACCTGGGTTCTGTCCTAGACTCAAAAGAGCCTGGTCGTGGATGGATCTCAGATGAGGGAAGGGAAGGGAAGGGGGCCTTGTGTCCATACATCTGCTGCTGAATGGGGCTCTGTCCTCTCTTGAGTAATAATAAGGTCACTCCGATCATTTCATCCAGAGGTTCTTCCCATCAATCACCAAACCACCTCCAAAAAGCCAGCTCAGACTGTCTCATCTTCATCCTCCCCCAAACCAAGCCAGGGGGCTGGAAAAACACAGTTCTGTAGCTTGACCATCACATGCAGGGCTGGCCCAGTGAGGAGATAACATTAATCCCGCCCCACCCCAGCCTCTGCCCTTCTGTGCCTGGGTGGGAGCTCTCCGCCGCCTCTGAGCATGCCTGGGGAGTGAGTTTGGGCTCTAACACCAAGAACTTGGTGACGAAGACATTCAAGGTGCTGTGGGCAGGACCCAGCCCAAGAGCTGTGATGTCCTGAGACTCCCTGTACCAGTCAAGGAGACGCAGCCCCCTGCTGGGGGTTCTTGAGGAACGCTAGTGGGAGCAAGCCAGCCAGCATGTGGCTTGGCGTCTGTCACAGGGACCTTCAGGGACTGAACCCATTGCCAAGTGAGAGTCTAGTGAGGGGCATCGGTGCCGGTCCATCTTGAATAGCCAGAGGAAAGCTGGCCCCTGCCCATCACCTTGAGCTCTTGGCGCTGGCCTGGAAGCGTCTTTGTGCTGGAGAATGAGACCGAACTAGCTCCTGGGAAAGACCCTGCAAGCCCAAGTGGTGTTGCTGTGGGACTTCCATACCCAGGGCCCCGGGTCAGGGTGGGACCAGCTTCAACAGAGGCCCAGGGGGACTTGTCTCATTGTTGCTGCTTCTTATGAGAAACGCCACGTGGGATGGTGGGAAGAGCCTGGCTGTGGAGCCGTGCTGGTAATTTGAGCCTGTCCGTGTGACCTTGGGCTGGATATTTCCTGCGGGCTCAGTTTCTTCCTCTGAGAAATGGGCACAGGGTACCTCCCAGAGCTGGGCAGGAGCTCAGGAAGCCCGTGAGTGAGGAGACGAGCTGAGCGCGGGGCTGGGGTGTGCTCAGTGCTGTTCATTCACGTGTGGAGCCCAGATGCTCGGGGGGAGCCATCAGGACAGCGTGGACAGTTCACTGACAGGTCAGTGTCTGCGTGGTCACACCACAGGCACCGAGGGAGGAGCAGATGGCCAGATGCACAGGAAGGGAAAGAGCCTCTTATTCATTGTTTCGTTCTTTCAGTAGGTATTTACTGCACATCGCTGAGGATACAGCGATGAACCAAACTAATGTAGACCCTGCCTCCAAGGAGCCAAGGGGAGCACAGACTTTAAGTGGTAACCCGAAGGAAAGGCATTGGTGCCGTGAGAATGCGTAATGGGCCTTTTTTTGGTTTAGAGGCAGGGAAGGTTCCCCTGAGGAAGCGACTCACAAGTTGAGCTTAGAATGATCAGTGGGAGCTAACCAGGTGCATTGGAGAAAGGAGGGAAATGGGTCTTGCAGCAGAAGGGATAACCTGTGCAAAGGCCCTGTGGCAGGAGGATCTGAGGGCCTTTAAGGGGCCAAGAGATGGCGTTTAGGGAGAGCAGTGTCTTCCTTTCTGATGGGGCTGAGGAGGTTGATAGTGTCTGATTCTTGGCACCCCGGGCGCAGGGGGAAGCTTAGGGGTCTAGTAGAAGCTGCCCATCTGCCCTGGGCAGTTGGAGGAGTAAAGGAATGAGTATTTGCCAAGGACCATTGGCATGTTGGCTCATCATTTGCGTGTTGGGCGTAAGCTGCATTGCTCTATTTATCCTTACGACTCTGGCAGGCAGGTGTCAGTCTCCCTTTGCCTTGACAGATGGAGGCACTGAGGCTCAGAGAGGCTGAGTGACCTGTCCTAGGTCACACAGCTGGGAAGTGACAGGGCCAGGGTTAGAACCCAGAACTCCAAGCCTTTTCTTTCCCCCACATCCTTTTTCTTCAATGGCAGAAGACTAAATCACATTTACTGTGATAAACTCATCTTGCCTGAACTCCTCAAAACTGCAGAGTCTCAGGTTCGTGGGAGATATTGGAGGACTCAAGCATTTCATCACCTTCCACAACATCACCTGTTTCCTCCCCACCACCATGTGCTATCAACGCTCTGCTTCCACACCCTAAGGAATGGGGAGCTTATCACTTCCCGAGGAAGCCCCTTCTCTCTTTGGATAGCACGCACACACACACACACTCTAAGGACACACGTAGTACTTTCTATGGGGAAACTGAGGCACAGAGAAGCTCCCAGATCTGGGAAGAGCTGAGATTGTCAATTTCTTTGTTGGCTTCTTAGACAGTAGTTCATGCCTATTTGTGTGTGTGTGTGTGCGTGCACACATTTGTTTTCTAAGCATTTGAGAATCATATTAAAGTGTGTCTTCTATTTTAAAGGGCATTTTAGAATTCAGGTCCCTCAAAAAGAAGATGTGAGCTCCGTGTGAATAGACATGGGGCAGGCAGCAGGACTCCTTGAAAAAGATCACCCCTTGTCAACACTTGTAAATGCAAACATGCTTTGGACCTTCAGGGTTGTTTTCCCCAACGGATCGTGGCCAAGGCACAGCTCCTCACTTAAATAAGCGAAGTGTTAGCTCTGAGAAAGGAGAAGCAAACAGGACCCTTAGACACAGATCTCCACTTGGGAGACCACTAATTACGGGTTTTCAGTTGTGGTGTGAACCCAGGCTAGTGGGGGGGCCTACATGTTGCCTCACCCTCTTTCCCTCTCCTGGGTGGGTCAGAGATTTGGAATCGGGCAAAGTCAACATGAAGTGTCAAAGAGTCAAGTTAGAGCCCCCAGAGACTGAGGCGTTGCTACATGAGTCGAGTAGGTGGGTGAGAGTACATGGCAGCCGGGTCTGACCCAGCCTGGCAGCTGTGGGAAGATCCCGTCTCTTCTGTGGACATTGTTCAGCTATTTAAATGACTTATCTCCACACACACACACACACTCACACACACACACACACTCCTGAAGTCACTGCGGAGATAAATGCAGCCAGCAATGCTTCTCCGTTGTGTGGGTTATAAGAAGTCTGTGTTTACAAAATCAGTGTCTAGGGCCTTTGGTGAATGCGAACACCGGAAGTTGGAGGCATAGGGTCAAGTGTTATCAACCTGGAGGAGATAGTTGGGGCAGGAGAGTGGGTGAGATGACTCAGGTATGAGAGGTAGAGAGAGAGAAGCGCTCAGGTCAGAACCTCGCAGAAACACCTGCATGGTTCCTCTCGGCGTCATCCCCACCACCGTCAGCATTGCTGTCGTCATGCCCATCCTCACCAGCACCGTTATCACTAATTATCATCACTTGACTTGGTACCCTGGAAAGTGAACCTTTGGTTCTTCAGGGAGCCAGTAGGTATATTCTATAATAATAGTACTAGTAATAAGAGAGTATATACTTTTTTAAAAATTTTTATTTATGTATTTATTTATTTATTTTGGCTGTGCCAGGTCTTAGTTGCGGCACGCGGGATCTTCGTCGCGGCATGCGGGCTTCTTGGTTGTGGCGTGTGGACTTCTTAGTTGCGGCACGCATGCGGGATCTAGTTCCCCAACTGGGGATCAAACCCAGGCCCCCTGCCTTGGGAGTGTGGAGTCTTACCCACTGGAACACCAGGGAAGTCCCAAGAGCATATATACTTTTTAATTGGTGTATAAATGTACTTTGCTTTGAGTCCTCACCACAACCTGGAAAATGGGGGTAGGTGTTTTATCCCCATTTTACAGAGAAGGAAACTGAGGCTTAGAGAAGTTATTGACATAGCTAGTGTGTGACACAGTCTTCACTGGAGCCCAGTCGGCCAAGCCTCTGAGAACTGGGCCCCTGCCCTGCACCATGCTGTATCTTGAGTGTGGGGCCTCCACTTTACGGGGTGGCCAGCTCTTGGCTCTGCACTCCCGTGAAGTTGCAACCCAGCCAGTCCCTCTAGAATTTAGGAAATGTCCTGTGGCTGCTTTCATGGACATCGCAGCAAAGAAACCCGTTAGACGTTTGGACTTGTGAGACTGGCATTCAGGTGATATTGAGGGTGTTGATGATGAACAAGGAGAGGGAGGAAACGAAGAAGAAAGAGGAAGAGGAGGAGATGAAGAAATTGAGATCATGGTGGTGACAGTGGTGACCATGATTTAGATGGTGATAGTTTTTGTTTTCTTTTATTGTTATTTTTTCAAACCCTGTGTCAAGGGCTGATGGTCAGTAGACTGCAGCAAGGGAGCTGCTCTGCTACTTATGAAACGCTGACGCAGAAGTAGGTCGTCTTCAAATGGTTTACATTCCCCACGAATGTGTCTTGTAATGTGTCTTGTAATGGGTGAGGGAGGCTTCACACTGGGGCACGTGGCGGGGACAGAGGGGAACTGACTATCCGAGGCCAGCTGGGGCCCTGCAGTGCTGCTGTATGGTTCTGCCTGTGCGGGATTCTGACTTAGAGGTCTTTAGTCATAATCCCACAGATGGTAGCTTCACCCCTTTGGCCAAACACATGCACCAAAGATGGTGATCGTAGTAACGGTGCATAATAATAATGGCAGCAGCTTTGAGTACCTACTGTGTGCCAGGCTCTGTCTCATTGACTCCTCACAACAACTCGGTCAGGTAGGTGCCATTATTCCCCCTATTTATGGATGGAAATCTAAAGTTTAGTGAGATTGAGTGACCTTCTTAAGATTCACACCCAGGACTCTTATAACCTGGCAAAGATTTATGTCATCATGGACAAAGCCTGTAACTTTTTTATCCTCTTCCTTTCTGAGTGGTTTGAGAAAACTGGAGATCTTTGTTTCCGGCAGAACTGACATTAGTCCCACTTCACAGATGGGAAAACTGAGGCCCATGCGGTTGGCGAGTCCGCCCGGAGCCACTGCTGCTCCTGGGTCATCCCAGCCCTCTCCTCCCGAGCCCGCCCTCATCCGGAGCCCGCTCACGTCTCCTGCTTTGGTTCTGCAGACCCAGCGGTGGCGAGGGCTCGGCTCCCTCTGCCGGAAGGTGTGCTGCGTGGCGCTCCCCCTGCAGCTGCTGCTGCTGCTCTGCCTGCTGGTGCTCTTCCTGCTTCCCGTCAGGGAGGCGGACCGCAGCTGCACGCTGGCCAACAACTTTGCCCGCTCCTTCACGCTCACGCTCCGCTACGACGGCCCCCCGCCCACCTAGCCCCCTGGCGGCGCTCCGGGGACTTTCTTCTCCAAACTCCACGTGCCCCAGCCTCCCCCAGAAGATGCTGGGGAAACTGGAAACGGGCAGGCCAGAGCCTGCCGGGCTGCATCCATTGTATTGATGTTCCCAGAGCAAAATTACTTTTTATACAGTGTTGTCTTCATCTATTTATACTAAACATGTTCTATGTGGGACTAGGGAATAATGCATAGCATTTTTATATGCTCTCTATGTAAATGCTCAGTATGTATGATTTCATATATGACCTCTATTTGTCTTTGGGAAAATTCCCAGCAGTGTTTTTGTCCAGTGGGATCTTGTGGCATTTTGGCCTTGGTCTGCAGTCAGGCCTGGAAAGCAGGAACAATAACAGGTCGCTTTTATGGCCACCTCCTATCCGGAAGCCAAGCCCTACACCCAGATGTTCATGGAGAGGAGTCTGAGCTGTCAGCACAGAAGAACAACCCTGGCCCTCATTCAGAGCCCAGTGACTCTTGCTTTAGGTACAGTGAGAACAACCATGCTTGTCTATGTTTTAGAATGACAGCAGAGTAGATGCCGTGGATTAGAAGCAGAAAGGGTGCCGATCCCAGGCAGGCTCAATGGCAACAATGAAAAGTGACAAGTGATAGAGTGAAGTTAAGGGAGGAAAAGAAGAACTCCAAAGAGCAGACCCAGAACTAAGAAAGCACAGCAGAGGGCTTCCCTGGTGGCGCGGTGGTTGGGAGTCCGCCTGCCGATGCAGGGGACGCGGGTTCGTGCCCCGGTCCGGGAAGATCCCACATGCCGCGGAGCGGCTGGGCCCGTGAGCCGTGGCCGCTGAGCCTGCGCGTCCGGAGCCTGTGCTCCACAACGGCAGAGGCCACGACAGTGAGAGGCCCGCGTACCGCAAAAAAAAGAAAAAGAAAAAGAAAGCACAGCAGAATGGGGACCTCAAGGAGCCCGAACAGCCCAGACCAGTGATGCAGGTCCGTGGTCAGGACAGTCCGTCTTCCGGGAATGGTTAGATCATGCCATGTGCTCTCTGCTCTGTTCAGGGAGAAAATGAAGGGGAGGAAGCTTATTGTTAAGCTTTCCACGCAGAGCGATGAGCACACTCTGTGCGTAGCACCCACCTGACAGTGCCAGGGAAGATGTGTTACCTCTGTTGCTCTTAAGCTGGGTTTGTCATCATCTATGACTCAGGCTGAAGGGACAGAGGGGAGCATCTGCCACGCCAGGGACCGGAGATCGAGGGTCGAAGGTAGAGAGTGGAGGTCTGCCGTGGAGCTCAGCCTGTCTGAAGGGCTCTCCCTCCTCCTCCCAGAAGGGACTTTGGAGAGAGGTGGGTCCTGTGTCCCACACATGTGCCCACAAGGGACCGAGGGGCCAGGCACCCCACCAGGCCCCCTCTGCAGGGGCTTGGCAATCGGGCCCATGAACCACCTGGGGCCTGAGGCTGGAAATACATCCCTTCCTCCCCGAGGAATTCTGGAATGGTTCCTAAGTGCTTCATAACTGGATCATATTTTCCCTAAATCAACACAAAATTTTCCTTTTTAAAAAATGCTTAGTTCCCACTCTTTACAAATTGATTTTGTCTGTTCAGCTACGCATAGGAGACCAAGAAGGGATTCCTCAGGCCTTTGAAATCACAGTGTTATAGACCAAGAAAGACCTTTAAACAGAGGGGAAACCGAAGACCCAGGAGGGTCCAGACCCCCAGCACGTGCCGCTGCCCCCTGCTCTCTGGAGCACACGGACCCGTCCTTTCCAGTGCAAGCCCGGCCTCAGCACAGCTCTCAGCGCAGGGACCCCGGCGTCCCTGTAACTAGAAAGAGCTGGACGTCCACAGGGCGGGAAAACAGCGTCACCGAGAAGGGCTCTCAGCACTGACTCAGAAAGCACACTTTTCTGCAGATATTTAGAAACCAAGCCACAAAGCCGTTCTCCACAGGCGATCGCTTTACTGGAAAATCTGGGGCTGTGTGAACCAAGACCTCAGGCCCAGGCAGCTGAGCCCAGATGCCCACTGGGTTGCATTGGTCCAGCCCAAGAAGGTCAGCGCTGCGGCCAGGGCCTTTGACCATCTCCTCTCCCACTCTCCCACTTCACAGCGAGCAGGCAGTGGCCCAGAGAGGGGAAGCAACTTACCCACAGCCACACAGCAAGAGGTGGCCAAGGCCAGAGCTGAGCCTGGTCACCGCTACCCACAGGCGGCGCCCTGCTCACGGTCGCCCCATCCCCCCACCCCCATCCGTAACTTCAGAAAGAAAAAGCTCGAAGGATGTGAACACGGTTGTGTCCTGTGTGTGGGCTCGGGGGAGAAGTGTGATGTGTGGGCTGCTGGGTGGGAGTGTCTGCATATATTTTTTAAACTTTGACAGTGATGCCACAGAGCTTGTTTGC